>NC_041393.1:692142739-692214311 GCF_002162155.2 Triticum dicoccoides
TTCAACTAAGGCTTACTAAAAATATTTTCAATGAACCTGAAATGCCCTTCTAAAAAGTTCACCCTCTTTGTCTTGGGTTAGAACCTCTGGCAAAATTGGTGCACATTTTTCTAGGTCAACAGAAGGTCGTTGAATTAAATCATATGTAAATTGCATTTGGGCATTTAAATGCTAGTAAATATTTTGAATGCTCAAATAATTCTAAAAATAAGTGTGGGCTGTTGGATATATTCTAAACAGAGCCCCTGATTATTTTCAGGATTTTTAGAAGTACCTAGCTATTTTTAATAAAGCCCCAAACTTACAGAAAAATAGAAAAAAAGCAAAGCAGAGGCTTACCGGGCGCCCACCTGGCAAGCCCACCTGCCGGCCCAGCCCAGCCACCGCTCCATCGAGCTGCTTGGATTGGCCAGGCAGGCAGCCAGGTGCTCGACGTCAGCACCAGCGCGCGCCACGCAGCTGCTCGCCGCCCTGTTTCCTCCCCTCGCCGTTCTTCCGCCCTGGGTGATCTCCACGTCGTGCCCCGAACCCCCTGGACACCTCACTCGCTCACCTGCCTCTCTCCCTCGCTCTCCCGCACCATGGCTGATGCCATTGCAGCCGCACCGTCGCCGTAATCGCGCTCTCCGTCGTCCCTGCGCCGTGCCACCGTGTCCAGAAGCTCCGCCGCCCTCCTCTCCTTCGAGCAAGTCAAGCCCCGAGCGCTCGCTTGCCCCGAAGCCTCTGCACCGACCTCGCCGTCTCCGTCACTGCCAAAGATCCCCTTTGCCGTCACCGCCGCAACACTTCGTCCCTGACCTCGCCGTCAGCTTCGTTGCAACCGCTGTGAGCCTAACTATCTTCCCTGTTGGGGAATGTAGCAGAAATTCAAAATTTTCCTACGTGTCACCAAGATCTATCTATGGAGAGACCAGCAACGAGTAGAAAGAGAGTGCATCTACATACCCTTGTAGATCGCTAAGCGGAAGCGTTCAAGTGAACGGGGTTGATGGAGTCGTACTCGTCGTGATTCAAATCACCGATGATCAAGTGCCGAACGCACGGCACCTCCGCGTTCAACACACATACAGCCCGGTGACGTCTCCCAAGCCTTGATCCAGCAAGGAGAGAGGGAGAGGTTGAGGAAGACTCCATCCAGCAGCAGCACAACGGCGTGGTGGTGGTGGAGGAGCGTGGCAATCCTGCAGGGCTTCGCCAAGCACCGCGGGAGAGGAGGAGTACTTGTGAGAGGGGGAGGGCTGCACCAGAACTTCGTGTATAGCTCCCATGCGCCTCCCCACTATATATAGGGGTGGAGGGGCTGGTTTCTTGCCCTCCAAGTCCATTGGGGCGTTGGCCAAGGTGGGAGGAAAGAAATCTCATTATTTCCTTCCCCACCGATTGTTATCCCCCCTTTTTAGGGATCTTGATCTTATCCCTTCGGGATATGATCTTATTCCTTCTAAGGGGGGATCTTGTTGCGCCTTGACCAGGGGTGTGGGGCCTTGCCCCCACTACCCACGTTCATGTGGGTCCCTCCATGCAGGTGGGCCCCACTCCGGAACCTTCTAGAACCTTCCCGGTACAATACCGAAAAATCCCGAACATTTTCCGGTGGCCAAAAAGGACTTCCCATATATAAATCTTTACCTCCGGACCATTCCGGAACTCCTCGTGACGTCCGGGATCTCATCCGGGACTCCGAACAACATTCGGTAACCACATACAAACTTCCTTTATAACCCTAGCGTCATCGAACCTTAAGTGTGTAGACCCTACGGGTTCGGGAGACATGCAGACATGACCGAGACGTTCTCCGGTCAATAACCAACAGCGGGATCTGGATACCCATGATGGCTCCCACATGTTCCACGATGATCTCATCGGATGAACCACGATGTCAAGGACTTAATCAATCCCGTATTCAATTCCCTTTGTCTATCGGTATGTTACTTGCCCGAGATTCGATCGTCGGTATCCAATACCTTGTTCAATCTCGTTACCGGCAAGTCACTTTACTCGTTCCGTAACACATCATCCCGTGATCAACTCCTTGGTCATATTGCGCATATGATGATGTCCTACCGAGTGGGCCCAGAGATACCTCTCCGTTTACACGGAGTGACAAATCCCAGTCTCGATCCGCATAAAACAATAGATACTTTCGGAGATACCTGTAGTGCACCTTTATAGTCACCCAGTTACGTTGTGATGTTTGATACACCCAAAGCACTCCTACGGTATCCAGGAGTTACACGCTCTCATGGTCGAAGGAAGAGATACTTGACATTGGCAAAGCTCTAGCAAATGAACTACACGATCTTTTGTGCTAGTCTTAGGATTGGGTCTTGTCCATCACATCATTCTCCTAATGATGTGATCCCGTTATCAACGACATCCAATGTCCATAGCCAGGAAACCATGACTATCTGTTGATCACAACGAGCTAGTCAACTAAAGGCTCACTAGGGACATATTGTGGTCTATGTATTCACACGTGTATTACGATTTCCGAATAATACAGTTATAGCATGAATAAAAGACAATTATCATGAACAAGGAAATATAATAATAATACTTTTATTATTGCCTCTAGGGCATATTTCCAACAGTCTCCCACTTGCACTAGAGTCAATAATCCAGTTCACATCGCCATGTGATTAACACTCACAGGTCACATCGCCATGTGACTAATACCCAAGAGTTTTAGGTTTGATCATGTTGCTTGTGAGAGAGGTTTTAGTCAACGGGTCCGAACCTTTCAGATCCGTGTGTGCTTTACAAATCTCTATGTCATCTCCTAGATGCAGCTACCACGCTCTATTTGGAGCTATTCCAAACAACTGTTCTACTTGGAGCTATTCTAAATTATTGCTCCATTTTATGTATCCGGTCTCTCTACTCAGAGCTATCCGGATATGTGTCAAGCTTGCATCGTCATAACCTTTACGATGAACTCTTTTACCACCTCCATAATCGAGAAAATTCCTTATTCCACTAGTTACTAAGGATAACTTTGACCGCTGTCCTGTGAGCCATTCTTGGATCACTCTTGTACCCCTTGACTGACTCATGGCAAGGCACACTTCAGGTGCGGTACTCAGCATGGCATACTGTAGAGCCTATGTCTTAAGCATAGGGGACGACCTTCGTCCTTTCTCTCTATTCTGCCGAGGTCGAGCTTTAAGTCTTAACTTCATACCTTACAACTCAGGCAAGAACTCCTTCTTTGACTGGTCCATCTTGAACACCTTCAAGATCATGTCAAGGTATGTGCTCATTTGAAAGTATTATTAAGCATTTTGATCTATCCTTATAGATCTTGATGCTCAATGTTCAAGTAGCTTAATCCAGGCTTTCCATTGAAAAACACTTTCAAAATAACCCTATATGCTTTCCAGAAATTCTACGTCATTTCTGATCAACAATATGTCAACAACATATACTCATCAGAAATTCTATAGTGCTCCCACTCACTTCTTTGGAAATACAAGTTTCTCATAAACTTTGTACAAACCCAAAATCTTTGATCATCATCAAAGCATACATTCCAACTCCGAGATGCTCACTCCAGTCCTTAGAAGGATTGCTGGAGCTTTGCATACTTATTAGCATCTTTCGGGATTGACAAAACCTTCCGGTTGTATCACATACAACCTTTCCTCAAGTAAATCGTCGAGGAAACAATGTTTTGACATCCTATCTGCAAGATTTCATAAATAATGCAGTAATCGCTAATATAATTCCAACAGACTCTTAGCATCGCTACGAGTGAGAAAATCTCATCATAGTCAACTCCTTGAACTTGTCGGAAAACATCTTAACGACAAGTCGAGCTTTCTTAATGGTAATTCTTACAATCATTGTCTGTCTTCCTTTTAAAATCCATCCGTACTCATTTGCCTTACGACCATCGAGCCGTTCTGCCAAAGTCTTCACTTTGTTTTCATACATGGATCCTCTCTCGGATTTTATGGCCTCAAGCCATTTATCGGAATCCGGGCCCACCATCGCTTCTCCATAGCACGTAGGCTCATTGTTGTCTAGCAACATGACTTCCAAGACAGGATTACGTACCACTCTCAAGTAGTACGCATCCTTGTCATCCTACGAGGTTTGGGAGTGACTTGATCTGAAGTTTCATGATCACTATCATAAGCTTCCACTTCAATTGGTGTAGGTGCCACGGGAACAACTTCCTGTGCCCTGCTACACACTGGTTGAAGTGATGGTTCAATAACCTCATCAAGTCTCCACCATCCTCCCACTCAATTCTTTCGAGAGAAACCTTTCCTCGAGAAAGGACCTGATTCAAGAAACGATCCTTTATTGCTTTTGGATCTGAGACAGGAGGTATACCCAACTGTTTTGGGTGTCCTATGAAGACGCATTTATCCGCTTTGGGTTCTAGCTTATCAGCCTGAAACTTTTTCACATAAGCGTCGTAGCCCCAAACTTTTAAGAAACGACAACTTAGGTTTCTCTAAACCATAATTCATACGGTGTCATCTCAACGGAATTACGTGGTGCCCTATTTAAAGTGAATGTGGTTGTCTCTAATGCCTAACCCATGAACGATAGTGGTAATTCGATAAGAGACATCATGGTATGCATCATATCCAATAGGGTGCAGTTATGATGTTCGGACACACCATCACACTATGGTGTTCCAGGCGGTATTAATTGCGAAACAATTTCCACAATGTCTTAATTGTGTGCCAAAACTCGTAACTCAGATACTCATCTCTATGATCTTATCATAGACATTTTATCCTCTTGTCACGATGATCTTCAACTTTACTCTGAAATTACTTGAACCATTCAATAATTCAGACTTGTGTTTCATCAAGTAAATATATTCAACATCTACTCGAATCATCTGTGAAGTAAGAACATAATGATATTCACTGCATGCCTCAGCACTCATTGGACTACACACATCAAAATGTGTTACTTCCAACAAGTTGCTATCTTGTTCCATCTTACTGAAACCGAGGCTTTTCAGTCATCTTGCCCATGTGGTATGATTTGCATATCTCAAGTGATTCAAAATCAAGTGAGTTCAAACGGTCCATTTGCATTGAGTTTCTTCATGCATATATACCAATAGACATGGTTCGCATGTCTCAAACTTTTCAAAAACGAGTGAGTCCAAAGATCCATCAACATGGAGCTTCTTCATGCGTTTTATACCATTATGACTTACATGGCAGTGCCACAAGTAAGTGGTACTATCATTACTATCTTATATCTTTTGGCATGAAAATGTGTATCACTACGACCGAGATTCAATAAACCATTCAGGTTTAATACTAATCTTGATGGTAGAGGGAGCGTGCGATGTTTGATCACATCAAACTTGGAAACACTTCCAACATATATCGTCAGCTCACCTTTAGCTAGTCTCCGTTTATTCCGTAGCTCTTTATTTCGAGTTACTAACACTTAGCAACCGAACCGGTATCTAATACCCTGGTGCTACTAGGAGTACTAGTAAAGTACACATTAACATAATGTATATCCAATATACTTCTATCGACCTTGCCAGCCTTCTTATCTACCAAGTATCTAGGGTAATTCTGCTCCAGCGGCTATTTCCCTTATCACAGAAGCACTTAGTCTCGGGTTTGGGTTCAACCTCGGGTTTCTTCACTGGTGCAGCAGCTGATTTGCCGTTTCATGAAGTGTCCCTTCTTGCCCTTGCCCTTCTTGAAACTAGTGGTTTCACCAACCATCAACAATTGATGCTCCTTCTTGATTTCTACTTTCGCGGTGTCAAACATCACGAATACCTCAAGGATCATCATATCTATCCCTGATATGTTATAGTTCATCACGAAGCTCTAGCAGCTTGGTGGCAATGACTTTGGAGAAACATCACTATCTCATCTGGAAGATTAACTCCCACCTGATTTAAGTGATTGTTGCATTCAGACAATCTGAGCACAAGCTCAACGATTGAGCTTTTCTCCCTGAGTTTGTAGGCTAAGAAAATCGTTGGAGGTCTTATACCTCTTGACGTGGGCACGAGCCTGAAATCCTAATTTCAGCCCTCGAAACATCTCATATGTTTCGCGACATTTCAAAAACCGTCTTTGGTGCCTCTACTTAAACCATTTAATTGAACTATCACGTAGTTATCAAAACGTGTATGTCCGATGTTCGCAACATCGACAAACGACGTTGGGGTTCAGCACACTGAGCGGTGCATTAAGGACATAAGCTTTCTCCTGATCGCATAATCGCTACTATCAACTTTCAACTATATTTTCCCTAGGAACATAACTAAAACAGTAGAACTATAGCGTGAACTACGACATAATTTGCAAAAGGTCTTTTTACTATGTTCAGGATAATTAAGTTCATCTTATGAACTCCCACTCAGATAGACATCCCTCTGGTCATCTAAGTGATTACATGATCCGAGTCAACTAGGCCGTGTCCGATCATCACGTGAGACAGACTAGTCATCATCGGTGAACATCTTCATGTTGATCGTATCTACTATACGACTCATGCTCGACCTTTCGGTCTCCGTGTTCCGAGGCCATGTCTGCACATGCTAGGCTCGTCAAGTTAACCCTAAGTGTTTTCGCTGTGTAAAACTGTCTTACACCCGTTGTATGTGAACGTAAGAATCCATCACACCCGATCATCACGCGGTGCTTAGAAGCGACGAACTGTAGCAACGGTGCACAGTTAGGGGAGAACACTTCTTGAAATTTTGTAAGGGATCATCTTATTTACTACCGTCGTCCTAAGTAAACAAGATGCATAAACATGATAAACATCACATGCAATCAAATAGAGTAGTGACATGATATGGCCAATATCATATAGCTCCTTTGATCTTGATCTTCGGGGCTCCATGATCATCTTGTCACCGGCATGACACCATGATCTCCATCATCATGATCTCCATCATCGTGTCTTCATGAAGTTGTCACGCCAATGACTACTTCTACTTCTATGGCTAACGCGTTTAGCAATAAAGTAAAGTAATTTACATGGCGTTGTTAAATGACACGCAGGTCATACAATAAAGACAACTCCTATGGCTCCTGCCGGTTGTCATACTCATCGACATGCAAGTCGTGAATCCTATTACAAGAACATGATCAATCTCATACATCACATATCATTCATCACATTCTTCTTGGCCATATCACATCACATAGCATACCCTGCAAAAACAAGTTAGACGTCCTCTAATTGTTGTTTGCATGTTTTACGTGGCTGCTATGGGTTTCTAGCAAGAACGTTTCTTACCTACGCAAAACCACAACGTGATATGCCAATTGCTATTTACCCTTCATAAGGACCCTTTTCATCGAATCCGTTCCGACTAAAGTGGGAGAGACTGGCACCCGCTAGCCACCTTATGCACCAAGTGCATGTCAATCGGTGGAACCTGTCTCACGTAAGAGTACGTGTAAGGTCGGTCCGGGCCGCTTCATCCCACAATACCGTCGAAACAAGATTGGACTAGTAACGGTAAGCATATTGAACAACATCAACGCCCACAACTACTTTGTGTTCTACTTGTGCAAAGAATCTACGCAATAGACCTAGCTCATGATGCCACTGTTGGGGAACGTAGCAGAAATTCAAAATTTTCCTACGTGTCACCAAGATCTATCTATGGAGAGACCAGCAACGAGTAGAAAGAGAGTGCATCTACATACCCTTGTAGATCGCTAAGCGGAAGCGTTCAAGTGAACGAGGTTGATGGAGTCGTACTCGTCGTGATTCAGATCACCGATGATCAAGTGCCGAACGCACGGCACCTCCGCGTTCAACACACATACAGCCCGGTGATGTCTCCCAAGCCTTGATCCAGCAAGGAGAGAGGGAGAGGTTGAGGAAGACTCCATCCAGCAGCAGCACAACGGCGTGGTGGTGGTGGAGGAGCGTGGCAATCCTGCAGGGCTTCGCCAAGCACCGCGGGAGAGGAGGAGTACTTGTGAGAGGGGGAGGGCTGCACCAGAACTTCGTCTATAGCTCCCATGCGCCTCCCCACTATATATAGGGGTGGAGGGGCTGGTTTCTTGCCCTCCAAGTCCATTGGGGCGTTGGCCAAGGTGGGAGGAAAGAAATCTCATTATTTCCTTCCCCACCGATTGTTATCCCCCCTTTTTAGGGATCTTGATCTTATCCCTTCGGGATATGATCTTATTCCTTCTAAGGGGGGATCTTGGTGCGCCTTGACCAGGGGTATGGGGCCTTGCCCCCACTACCCACGTCCATGTGGGTCCCCCCATGCAGGTGGGCCCCACTCCGGAACCTTCTAGAACCTTCCCGGTACAATACCGAAAAATCCCGAACATTTTCCGGTGGCCAAAATAGGACTTCCCATATATAAATCTTTACCTCCGGACCATTACGGAACTCCTCGTGACGTCCGGGATCTCATCCGGGACTCCGAACAACATTCGGTAACCACATACAAACTTCCTTTATAACCCTAGCGTCATCGAACCTTAAGTGTGTAGACCCTACGGGTTCGGGAGACATGTAGACATGACCGAGACGTTCTCCGGTCAATAACCAACAGTGGGATCTGGATACCCATGATGGCTCCCACATGTTCCACGATGATCTCATCGGATGAACCACAATGTCAAGGACTTAATCAATCCCGTATTCAATTCCCTTTGTCTATCGGTATGTTACTTGCCCGAGATTCGATCGTCGGTATCCAATACCTTGTTCAATCTCGTTACCGACAAGTCTCTTTACTCGTTCCGTAACACATCATCCCGTGATCAACTCCTTGGTCACATTGTGCATATGATGATGTCCTACCGAGTGGGCCCAGAGATACCTCTCCGTTTACACGGAGTGACAAATCCCAGTCTCGATCCGCATAAAACAATAGATACTTTCGGAGATACCTGTAGTGCACCTTTATAGTCACCCAGTTACGTTGTGACGTTTGATACACCCAAAGCACTCCTACGGTATCCAGGAGTTACACGCTCTCATGGTCGAAGGAAGAGATACTTGACATTGGCAAAGCTCTAGCAAATGAACTACACGATCTTTTGTGCTAGTCTTAGGATTGGGTCTTGTCCATCACATCATTCTCCTAATGATGTGATCCCGTTATCAACGACATCCAATGTCCATAGCCAGGAAACCATGACTATCTGTTGATCACAATGAGCTAGTCAACTAAAGGCTCACTAGGGACATATTGTGGTCTATGTATTCACACGTGTATTACGATTTCCGGATAATACAGTTATAGCATGAATAAAAGACAATTATCATGAACAAGGAAATATAATAATAATACTTTTATTATTGCCTCTAGGGCATATTTCCAACAGTCTCCCACTTGCACTAGAGTCAATAATCCAGTTCACATCGCCATGTGATTAACACTCACAGGTCACATCGCCATGTGACTAATACCCAAGAGTTTTAGGTTTGATCATGTTGCTTGTGAGAGAGGTTTTAGTCAACGGGTCCGAACCTTTCAGATCCGTGTGTGCTTTACAAATCTCTATGTCATCTCCTAGATGCAGCTACCACGCTCTATTTGGAGCTATTCCAAACAACTGTTCTACTTGGAGCTATTCTAAATTATTGCTCCATTATATGTATCCGGTCTCTCTACTCAGAGCTATCCGGATAGGTGTCAAGCTTGCATCGTCGTAACCTTTACGACGAACTCTTTTACCACCTCCATAATCGAGAAAATTCCTTAGTCCACTAGTTACTAAGGATAACTTTGACCGCTGTCCTGTGAGCCATTCTTGGATCACTCTTGTACCCCTTGACTGACTCAAATGGACTCATCTCAACCTGTTCTAGCTTGCATTAGCCCAAAACACATTCATATTGCCATGTCATAGCATGCATCATTTTGTGCATTGCATTGGTCGTGTTTCTACTCTGTTTGTCGGTGTTGTTCCCCCTCGGTAGACGTTGTACCGACGTTGTGATTGTTGACACTGATGAAGACTCAATGCTATCTTCAGAAGTGCCAGGCAAGCAAAACCCCTTTGTTCATTCCGATACAATCCTACTCTCTCGCTCCTGCTCTCTTTTACTGCATTAGGACAACAACAATTTATCTATTACTTGCTGCGGTAGCTGAACCCCTTTATCCTTTGCATGACCTGTCATTGCCACAGTAAATAGATGAAACCCACTAGCATGAGTAGGAGTTGTTTGAGCCCTGTTGTGCCTACTCATTCATGTTTGTTTGTCATGCCTGCTACTACTTAGAGTTGAGTCAGGTCTGATTCATCGGGAATGAATCAGAGGTGTGTGAACATGTCCTACTGTTGAGAGCTAAGTGTGTGAACACGATTTGGTAAAGGTATCGGTGAGAGGCCATGTAGGAGTACATGGTGGGTTGTCTCATTGAAGCCGTCCTTAGGAACTGAGTTCTGTGTTTGT
The DNA here is from genome assembly GCF_002162155.2 of Triticum dicoccoides. Lineage (NCBI taxonomy): Eukaryota > Viridiplantae > Streptophyta > Magnoliopsida > Poales > Poaceae > Triticum > Triticum dicoccoides. The sequence continues at coordinate 692,153,129 of NC_041393.1, forward strand.
GATCCATGAAACAGCTACTACCATGCATTGGGCCCTGAAATATGACCCCGCTCGACTTCTTAATCACCCTTGTCCTCTGTCCAGGAGTTGCAAGTAGTTTCTGGTGTTTGTAGTATGCTGGAGGCCGTGGGCAGCGCTGACCCGAGGGGTGGGCTGTGATGTAGTAGGCACGTGGCACGGTGTACCGGGCGCCCGTTTGGTGTCTCAGGAACCCTGCACACATCGTTCGGGGCCGTATGTGGAAACTTCGGCCGGACTCCCTGCGGATGGAACCTGAATGGGCGATAAACCTGGACTAGAGAATTGAGTGTTTAGGTAGGGCGTGGTCTACACCGACGTCGGCTTTCGCTTGAAGTCTGCCGAGCACATGCCGTGTGCAGACGCTAAGTGGTGGAAACATGTATGAAGAAGTACACCCCTGCAGGGTTAACATCATCTATTCGAATAGCCGTGTCCGCGGTAAAGGACTTCTGGGTTGCCTATAACAGTTCATAGACAAGTGAAAGTGGATACTCTAAAATACGCAAGATAAGCGTGAGTGATATGGATGGTGTTCTCGTAGGGAGACGGGAGCAGATCCATAGTGGTGTATTGATATGGTGAATATGTGGACTCGTGTGCGCCACCTCAAAAGAGTTACTTGCAATCGTAGTTTAGGATAGCCACTGAGTCAAAGCTGGCTTGCTGCAGTTAAACTCCACCATCCCCTTTGTTGATAATGATGCATATGTAGTTAGTTCTGATGTAAGTCTTGCTGGGCACATTTGTACTCACGTTTGCCTATTTTACGTTTTTGCAGAGACTTCCGTCTCACTAGTAGTTCCGCGTGGACTTCGACGTTTAGCTTGTTACCTCAGCTACGATCTTGTGCCTCGACAGGATCTGGTAGACAGTCAGGCTTCTCCGCCTTTTTCATTTGTAGTTGTCTGTACTCAGACATGTTAAGCTTCCGCATGTGTTTGACTTGTATGCTCTGAATGTGGGGTCATGAGACCCATGTTTGTAATATCTCGCTCCTCGGAGCCTAATGAATAAATACTTGAGTTGTAGAGTCATGTTGTGATGCCATGTTGTATTTGCACATATCGAGCATATTGTGTGTATGTTATTGAAATGCTTGGTATGTGTGGGATCTGACTATCTAGTTGTTTATCCTTAGTAGCCTCTCTTACCGGGAAATGTCTCCTAGTGCTTCCACTGAGCCATGGTAGCTTGCTACTGCTCCGAAACACTTAGGCTGGCCGGCATGTGTCCTTCTTCGTTCCTATGTCTGTCCCTTCGGGGAAATGTCACGCGATGAATACCGGAGTCCTGTTAGCCCGCTACAGCCCGGTTTACCGGAGTCCTGCTAGCCTAGTGCTACAGCCCGGATCCACTCTCTGATGACCGAGACGTTCGATGCTTGGTCATGGATGCCTATCCCTGTAAGTTTGTGCCACTTTGGGTTTACGACTAGCCATGTCAGCCCGGGCTCCTTATCATATGGATGCTAGCGACACTATCATATACGTGTGCCAAAAGACGCAAACAGCCCCGGGTAAAGGTAAGGCGACACCTGTGGGAATACCATGCGTGAGGCTGTAAAGTGATATGAGGTGTTACATGCTAGATCGATGTGGCATCGAGTCGTGGTCCTGACAGATTTGGTATCAGAGCCTGACTGCCTGTAGGATTACCAAGCCAAACTGGTCGAAGTTGAGTCTAGAAATTCTTTAGTTATGTAAGGGAATTGATTGTGGGATGGAACGTAAGGCTCTTTTTGCTCCTTATACCTCATGCCCTTATGGTCTGAGTCATCTTATCTTTCCTGCGGGGTTAAGGAACTAGGCTTTCTCTTCTTTCTATCAGGATCACGTGTTACTAATCCGTAGACTTATAAGATTGTTGGATTTAAGCCTCGGTCCAGTTCATACTACTTCTGTATGTTAACTGTTGATCTCGAAACCTTGATATTGTGCTTCTGAGTGGCTATGCCACCATTTTTGTAGCATGTCTCCAATCTTTCGAGCATTTATAGCCGTTATGTTGTCCGAGTCATCCCAGGTTTCTAAATAATCTGATGCAATTGTAAAATTCTTTCCCTCTGTTTTCGATGACCTTTCTGGCCAGGTTAACCACACTAAATGGTGAGTTGAGGTACTCTATTGCCTCGACGTATATGTTGGAGCTATTATCATGACCCTAGATGTCTAGAGTATCACCTAGTAATCTAGCCATGTTCTGTGTTCCAGTGTGATGATTCTGGCCATCATTCTCGAAATCATCTTGTGATGCCATTTAATTGGTAGGTATTCTATTCCTGGGCTCTTGAACCCAAAATTCACCCCACTTACCTCATGTTGATAGTGTTTGCTAGTTCCTTTAGGAAATTAGTAACCTTTGCATTAGTCCTTGAGGTCCATGGTATATCCTTCTTCCAAATACTATGAACCACTTACGGCAGTTGTTTGTTGGATCAAAAGATCACAATAGGAGTGCTCTCGATGGGTTCTTCATTCTATATTGTGACTCTGCCAGTTCAACCTTTCTGCATGGATTATCCGGAAGAAATATGTTGAATTTGATCGACATGCTAGTCCGTGCATCCACAACTCAGAAAAACATATGTTCCTTTGAGTTGTCCCTCTTTAGTTGTTTTCTGACCTCCATCTATCAATTGATAATCAAGAATATGCGTGCATTCGTTTATCGATGCTTATTATTCTTGTGGTCCGGCAAGCCATTCTATTCCGGAATGACCAGGAGAAACAAACTCCAGTACCTCATCCATATCCAGGATTGGGTCCAAACAATTGTACTCCGCAGATCAAAATGTCAACCCAGCTTTTGTTCTGTTCTACCTTGGAATATTACCATCTTTATATCAAGAATGTCATGGGAATTACACACCATCCTATGAACTCTTGACGTAGTGATACTTCTCGCCATCGTTATTCATTTCTCGATCCCCGTGTTGTTGCAACTGGAATACCGACAAGTGAATCGTGATGTGTGAAATCAATACTCCTAGTAACTCCGTTGCTTGGTAGTTAATGGACAATATTCTCATTCTTAGCTGTTGATTATTGAATCATCACCCTAAGGTTGATCGTGCCACCTAGTCCTTATTTCCGGTGCACCCTCCGATCAGTGAGTTAGGATTGTGTCAATCCCTTGCGCATTTGTTCATATCGTCTTGCCCTTAAAAGCAAGATTGTTCCCGATCTTAGTAACATATCGGTGGTTCGTGATTTACCGAATATCTTCTCGGAAGTATCACCAGGTCGTCAGCTGACTGTTATGTTGAGTTCGTGATCAAGTTGGTTTATTTCTGTAAACCACCCTTCCTCCAAGAATACATGTTGGATTACTCCTGAGCTAGTTGGTTAAGCTAAACAACAACTTGGAGAGCTGGAAGATAAAAGCTTGTCCAACTTAGTTCATCACTAAGGGATATCCTTGTGTGTGTGTGTGTGTGTGTTGAAGAAAGATGATATCTTCGTTGATTGATTCTCATGATCAGTTGTTGAACCTATTGTCTTAACCAACTTGATTTGAGTATGGGCTTTCGTCAAATCAAATCAGAACCAACGATGTTCGTACTGTTGTCTTACTCATGGTTGATTCCTCGAGCATACACCACTATATCTCTTGGGTCTGACCAATGCTATCACCGTGTTCACATGATGGTGGAAGTCCAGTGATATGGAAATTCCGATGAGTTGTTGTTGAGCCCATCAGCAGCATTTTGTCTCCCCCATGATTCATGTTGAACATCAACCTAGTGTTGGAAACTTTGTAAGCAATGCCTTCGTGTTCCGTTCATGAAGCCTATGCTTGGATGGAAGAAGTGACTTCCTCGAATTCATGTGCATTTGGTGCAAGTTGCCGCCATGAATTTGAGAAAGGTCTGTTTTGCTTCCTTCGGAATCATCCCAAGTCAGTCACGCATTCGTGTGAAGTATTCTATGGTTTGGTAGATTAATTACCTCCATTCTATATGTGCCCCTAGCACACCAAGCCACTGATTGGTTTGTTCAAGGATAATAAGTTCTAAGTGCTAGTCCTGAAGGTACCAGACGGATTTGTACAAGATTTTGTTATCCTCGATGATGGTTTCCCACCTGAACTTGGTAGTGTTTTATTGTAAGACTACGATGTGGTCATGCTTGTCTGAGACAACGTGTTCACATGTTTGTAGCAGAACCAGCTCATATTTTGGAGCTTACTATCGTAGTTCATTCCCCGAGAATCTCGCAACGTCATCTCGTCGATTTGTGTTGCAAACTTTCGTTTTTCTTTCTAGACTTGATGAGTCTAGAATATCTTGACACCAACCAGATCTGAATCTTAGGCAGATGTGATGGTTGGAACGTTTTCCCAAGAACTATAATATTGGTCTCTTTGTAACCCGGTAAAGTGGATGTCGTGGCCAACACATCTAGCCAGAAGACCCATTATTGTAGGCTCTTGATTGAGAAAGTTAGTTACCTCTCCATAAGGATTTCGTGGGATTTACTCCCTAGTTGACCCTTATGGATTTTTGAGTTCCTTACGTCCGACCTTTTACTTGATGTTCGAGATATCAAACCATATCTATGAATGGATTACGCTAGCACATCAAGGAGAACATTAGAAGCGGAGTGCTAAATGTCTCTCGGCCAATCATCCAGATTTTGTTTCCTTGGCTCTGCTAAGGTGAAATCTGAGAAGGTGTTATCTTCTTTTGCATCTGCATCATCCATCACCATTCATCATGGTAGTAAGTTATGTTGCCAGGATCCTTGACAAGGATATTGGTAAAACCTTGATGAATATGGAAATGCTCAAGTTCTTGAGAGAATGCACAAGCACTAGGTGTTATCATCGACACTAACTAGGATTGCTCCTAGCTTCCTCGGTTATGCTATAAATTTTCAAACACTCGACTCACTCTCTGCTGTTGAGTTTCTTCCCAGTTACTAGAATCATTCCCAGCATTTGTGTTTTGTTCCCAACTTGCACCGTCATTGTGCCATCCTACCTTGGGTCCCATCCATCTCCGATGATAAGCAAAATCAACCCTTCTGTTGTTTTCAAGAAGGTAATCCACATCATCCATACTGGTCCCGGTATGTCATTCCACCGAACTCCTCCAAATGATCGATTTTGATTTGCCTTAAGCTGGTATAAAGAATTCCAATGATCTCGGAATCAAAGGTAATTCTTTTTGCCACTTAAGGGGATATTTCTACGAGTCACCCTCCTCCAAGATGTCTTGTTATGGTATCATGGCAACCCAACTCCTCGCTACGTTGACAACCGTTCACCACCTTCTTAAGCATGAAATTGTTGTCTACCTAGTGAACCTTCTTCATCTGCTACACTCCATTCCTATGGATGTGTGCTTCGCGTCTCAGCTTGTGAGATGTTTCTATGTCTCATTCCGTGAGTGGATCCTGAGTTGCTCGATCTTCGAGAAGATTAATCCTTCTAGAGTTTCTTTTCCTCTCGTTGTCATGTTGGTAGGAGTTCCTGGAGCAAGACATCGAGACAATGATGGTGATCAAATCAACGTTCATTTGAAGTGCAACCTGGATCATGAAGATTGTGTTAGTTTGCGCTCCCCCTCCATCTTACCCTACGCTTGAATCTCGGGACGAGATTCTTGTTTAGTAGGGGTGAGTTGTCACGTCCCAGCTAGTCCATGCATTAGAGTGTTGCATCATGTCTACTTTCCATCAGAAACTTGAATTGGGGAAGCCAGAACCCCCCCAGAACCCCTCTGAATTCAACTAAGGCTTACTAAAAATATTTTCAATGAACCTGAAATGCCCTTCTAAAAAGTTCACCCTCTTTGTCTTGGGTTAGAACCTCTGGCAAAATTGGTGCACATTTTTCTAGGTCAACAGAAGGTCATTGAATTAAATCATATGTAAATTGCATTTGGGCATTTAAATGCTAGTAAATATTTTGAATGCTTAAATAATTCTGAAAATAAGTGTGGGCTGTTGGATATATTCTAAACAGAGCCCCTGATTATTTTCAGGATTTTTAGAAGTACCTAGCTATTTTTAATAAAGCCCCAAACTTACAGAAAAATAGAAAAAGAAAAACAAAGCAAAGCAGAGGCTTACCGGGCGCTCACCTGGCAAGCCCACCTGCCGGCCCAGCCCAGCCACCGCTCCAGCGAGCTGCTTGGCTTGGCCAGGCAGGCAGCCAGGTGCTCGACGTCGGCACCAGCGCGTGCCACGCAGCTGCTCGCCGCCCTGTTTCCTTCCCTCACCGTTCTGCCGCCCTGGGTGATCTTCATGTCGTTCCCCGAACCCCCTGGACACCTCACTCGCTCACCTGCCTCTCTCCCTCGCTCTCCCGCACCATGCCCGACGCCACCGCACCCGCACCATCACCGTAGTCGCGCTCTCCGTCGTCCCTGCGCCGTGCCACCGTGTCCAGAAGCTCCACCGCCCTCCTCTTCTTCTAGCAAGTCGAGCCCCGAGCGCTCACTTGCCCCGAAGCCTCTGCACCGACCTCGCCGTCTCCGTCACTGCCGAAGATCCCCTTTGTCGTCACCGCCGCAACAGTTCGTCCCTGACCTCGCTGTCAGCTTCGTTGCAACCGCTGTGAGCCTAGCTATCTTCCCATCCTCCCCATTCCCTCTCTCAAGCCCCGTAGCGACTGCACATAGCTCACCCGCACGCGCCTCCGTGGAGCTCATCGCCGACGAGGCTCCGGCCACCCAACGACCGCGCCACCTTGTCCACTAGCCCTAACGCACCCCCAGGAGCTCAACGCCCTAACCCATGCGCCTCACCGTGCCCCCTAGCGACGAGTCCGAGCTCACCCGAGCTCCGGTCGCCGCCAAACTCGTCGCCGGCGACGTTCCCGGCCACCCCGAGCCCAACCACCGCCACCAAATGTTGCGGCTTGCTCCCAGCTACCCGTAGATGGTCTCCGCCGACCATTTGGTCGCCGGAGCGTGAATTTGCACTTCCTCCGCCGCGTCTGGCCTCGCCGGCGGCTAAACGCCGGCGGGGTTGACCCGTTGACCTTGACCGGGTGGGCCCAGGTTGACTCCCTGAGTCTATGACAAGTGGGACCCCCCTGTTAATTAACTTAGATTAGAGCTAACTAATATTAGTTAGTTAAACTAACTACTGACACGCAGGGCCCACAGGTCAATTTGACCTGGACCAGCCCCGTTGACCACTGACGTCACCCTGACGCACTGCTGACGCAATAACTCATTTTCTGGATATTTCTTATACAGGAAAATCCAAAAAATAACCAAAACTTCTAAAAATCATAGAGAATCAACCGTAGCTCCAAATCAAACAATTTAGGTATGAAAAATGATCAGAAAAATGCAATCTATCCATCTGTACCATTTTCATGCATGTTAGAACATTTTAACCTTGCTGTTTTGGTGAAACAAGGTAATGCACTAACATAACCTCTTAAAATAGGTTTGCATTTGAATCTTTGGTTCAAATGGACTCATCTCAACCTGTTCTAGCTTGCATTAGCCCAAAACACATTCCTATTGCCATGTCATAGCATGCATCATTTTGTGCATTGCATTCATATTGTTTCTACTCTGTTTGTCGGTGTTGTTCCCCCTCGGTAGACGTTGTACCGACGTTGTGATCGTTGACACTGATGAAGACTCAATGCTATCTTCAGAAGTGCCAGGCAAGCAAAACTCCTTTGTTCATTCCGATACAATCCTACTCTCTCGCTCCTGCTCTCTTTTACTGTATTAGGACAACAACGATTTATCTATTACTTGCTGCGGTAGCTGAACCCTTTTATCCTTTGCATGACCTGTCATTGCCACAGTAAATAGATGAATCCCACTAGCATGAGTAGGAGTTGTTTGAGCCATGTTGTGCCTACTCATTCATGTTTGTTTGTCATGCCTGCTACTGCTTAGAGTTGAGTCAGGTCTGATTCATCGAGAATGAATCAGAGGTGTGTGAACATGTCCTACTGTTGAGAGCTAAGTGTGTGAACACGATTTGGTAAAGGTATCAGTGAGAGGCCATGTAGGAGTACATGGTGGGTTGTCTCATTGAAGCCGTCCTTAGGAACTGAGTTCTGTGTTTGTGATCCATGAAACAGCTACTACCATGCATTGGGCCCTGAAATATGACCCCGCTCGACTTCTTAATCACCCTTGTCCTTTGTCCAGGAGTTGCAAGTAGTTTCTGGTGTTTGTAGTATGCTGGAGGCCGTGGGCAGCGCTGACCCGAGGGGTGGGCTGTGATGCGGTAGGCACATGGCACGGTGTACCGGGCGCCCGTTTGGTGTCTCGGGAACCCTGCACACATCGTTCGGGGCCGTATGTGGAAACTTCGGCCGGACTCCCTGCGGATGGAACCTGAATAGGCGATAAACCTGGACTAGAGATTTGAGTGTTTAGGTAGGTCATGGTCTACACCCACGTCGGCTTTCGCTTGAAGTCTGCCGATCACATGTCGTGTGCAGACGCTAAGTGGTGGAAACATGTATGAAGAAGTACACCCCTGCAGGGTTAACATCATCCATTCGAATAGCCGTGTCTGCGGTAAAGGACTTCTGGGTTGCCTATAACAGTTCATAGACAAGTGAAAGTGGATACTCTAAAATACGCAAGATAAGCGTGAGTGCTATGGATGGCGTTCTCGTAAGGAGACGGGAGCGGATCCATAGTGGTGTATTGATATGGTGAATATGTGGACTCGTGTGCGCCACCTCAAAAGAGTTACTTGCAATCGTAGTTTAGGATAGCCACTGAGTCAAAGTTGGCTTGCTGCAGTTAAACTCCACCATCCCCTTTGTTGATAATGATGCATATGTAGTTAGTTCTGATGTAAGTCTTGCTGGGCACATTTGTACTCACGTTTGCCTATTTTACGTTTTTGCAGAGACTTCCGTCTCACTAGTAGTTCCGCGTGGACTTCGACGTTTAGCTTGTTACCTTAGCTACGATCTTGTGCCTCGGCAGGATCTGGTAGACAGTCAGGCTTCCCAGCCTTTTTCATTTGTGGTTGTCTGTACTCAGACAGACATGTTAAGCTTCTGCATGTGTTTGACTTGTATGCTCTGAATGTGGGGTCATGAGACCCATGTTTGTAATATCTCGCTCCTCGGAGCCTAATGAATAAATACTTGAGTTGTAGAGTCATGTTGTGATGCCATGTTGTATTTGCACATATCGAGCATATTGTGTGTATGTTATTGAAATGCTTGGTATGTGTGGGATCTGACTATCTAGTTGTTTATCCTTAGTAGCCTCTCTTACCGAGAAATGTCTCCTAGTGCTTCCACTGAGCCATGGGAGCTTGCTACTACTCCGGAACACTTAGGCTGGCCGGCATGTGTCCTTCTTCGTTCCTGTGTCTGTCCCTTCGGGGAAATGTCACGCAATGAATACCGGAGTCCTGTTAGCCCGCTACAGCCCGGTTTACCGGAGTCCTGCTAGCCTAGTGCTACAGCCCGGATCCACTCGCTGATGACCGACACGTTCGATGCTGGGTCATAGATGCCTGTCCCTGTAAGTCTGTGCCACTTCGGGTTTACGACTAGCCATGTCAGCCCGAGCTCCTTATCATATGGATGCTAGCGACACTATCATATACGTGTGCCAAAAGGCGCAAACGGTCCCGGGCAAAGGTAAGGAGACACCCGTGGGAATACCGTGCGTGAGGCCGCAAAGTGATATGAGGTGTTACATGCTAGATCGATGTGGCATCGAGTCGGGGTCCTGCCAATATGACTAGAAACCCATCCATGGGCCAGGATTCAGGCCCGTAGAAGGCCTAGCAGGCCAATAGGCATAGTAGTGCAAGATTAGGCCCAGAGGCCTGCGGTTGAGAGGAGCTCAACAAAGCTGGCGGGGCAGGGCTTATAAACCGGTTGTGCCGCTCCTCGGCTAGCAAGGTGGGACTAAACATCCCATCGCACCGCGGCTTTGGCAGCAGGGCATTGGTCCCGGTTGGTGCCACGAACCGGTACCAACGCACACCTTTGGTACCGGTTCATGGCACCAACCGGTACCAATGCCCCCCCTTTAGTCCCGGTTGGTGCCACCAACCGGGACCAAAGCCCTCTACTTCCCGCCCTTTGGGCTGCTGAAAAGAGGCCTTTGGTCCCGGTTGGTGCCACCAACCGGGACTAAAGAGGGTATTGGTCCCAGTTGGTGCGACGAACCGGGACCAAAGCCTTTGCTATATAAGCCAGCACTTAGGAAATTTTCAGATTTCCATCGCCAAATTCCCCCCGCCCGACGACGCCGCGAGCTCATCCATGCGCCGCCAGGCTGCCCCACCGCCGTCGCCGTCGCCAAATTCCCCCCGCCATGCCGACGCCATCCGACGCCCACGCCGTCGCCCTCCACCGCGCACCCCCGAGCTGTCGCCCGTCACCATCGCCATCGCCCTCCGGCCCCCGCCGCCGTCGCCGTCGCCCTCCGCCTCCCATGCCGTCGCCCTCGCCGGCCGCCCCCGATGTGAGCCGCCACCGCGCCACGGCTCTGTTCATTTTTTCATATAATTTGTATTACTTTTTGTTCATTGCATTTTTGTTCATATATATAATGTATATATATGTATGTGGTAGCTATATGATGAATGGATGTGGCTATGTATGTATGAATATAATGTTCATAGCATTTTTTTGTTTATATATGTTTTTTTTTTCATATCTATACCTACTAATAAAGCAAGGTACGTTTCTCCAATTTTTTCATCCATTCACCGTCGAAATTTATTGTTCTATCCGAGGTGGTACTAAATATTTGTGCATCCGCCTGTTTTTTATTTTGGCAATCCAGACTTTTCGTATTTGGGCCGCACACGCTGTGGCCCAGCATAGCCAGCCCACTTATTTGCCTGCTAAGGAAGCTGCGAAGACACTATTTGACGCCTAGTGCGGCAGATAGTTAGACCTTCACACGGGGCGCACAAAACCATGCCAGCCCGTTTCATTTTTCGTTCCATTTATTTATTTTAACTATCTGCTGCACTGGGACTAAAAAGTTCAGAATTTTGTTTTGTTTTCATATTTTTGAAAAATGTTCAGAATTACAATATTGTGTCCCCGTTTCTTAAAATGTTTAGAACAAATTCTCGGTCCCATTTTTATCCAAATTAAGGACATATTAAAAAAGGTATTTTCGAAAAATTGCATCTTAAAAATATTTGAAATTAAAAAAATTCTTCTTTTAGTAAAATGTTCACAAATTCAAAATAATGTCCGCGTTTAAAAATGAATTTTATAAAATTGATCGGAATGTTCAAAACATGTTCCATTTTTAAAAGTCGGTCACAACTTCAAAAAACATTTGTGTTTTCATAAAAGGTTCATGTCTTCAGAAAATGATGCGGTTTCAGATTTTGTTCATGCTTTTTTTCAAATTGGATGGAATATTAAAAACATTGTTCGTAATTTCAAAAATGTCCAAATTTCGAAAATATTCGGTAATTAATATTTTTTTAAAAATCAAAAATAAATAAATCTGATGTTGTAGTATGTTCTTAAATATTCGCGTTGGCCATTCGTTAGCTGTAGGTGTTTGCTGCCATGGCTAGCAGCACGTGGTCGAGTCTTTAAGGTCATATTTTCGGTCGTTCAACTTGTCGTTTTTCTGGATTATTAGTCGTGCCCTGCAAACATAGGTCATTTTGGTGCCTGGCAGTTGCTGGCCCAGACGGGATTGGTTGTGCGTTCCACGCGCTATTTGGTGCAACTAGCGTCATATAGTAACTCCCACACAGCTGCCCAATGAAAAGCAAAAAAACACATATAGATTTTGTTCCGTCCATTCCACACATAGTTTCCCATTTTTTCACTTATCCCCAACTGGGCCTACCACGAATTTCTTTTTTCTGTCACACTGACAAGCAGCAAAATATTAAGGGCGCGAGGGGATTGAACTATCAACTTTCCATATTGTGTCGACGGACAAATCCAAAACTCAGATAACTTGCAATTATGATAGGAACAGTCTCACCTTGGAATTCTATACTAAATCAGACCCGTTTTTATATGTGCCTAAGTTGTCTGGAAATAAGAATGTTGTGTGACAATAAGGAAGTTGTCTCGAGAATCATGTGCAGAGCATGGTACTCCACAAATTATTGCAAGAGGTAACTTGCACATGCCAATAAAAGACAATATGCTGGTTGGCTATAGCCTATAATTAAAAAAATTGTGGGCATGTGCTAATAAAAGAGAATATACTGGTTTTGCTCTAATTAATAAAAAATGTGGGCACATGAGCGCAAAAATAGTCAAAGAGAATAAACCCCGCTAATGAAGGAACATTCATGCCTGGTTATGCACTAAATATGTCAATCAAACAAAATTTATGCACTGCAATTAGTAATCCTCCGGTTACATCGTCGTAGGAGAGAATAGTCGAAGCAACTGTGCCTTGATGGTAGCCATGTAGCAACCAAATGAGAATGCAACCACAACTTCAAGACGGAGGTGGACCAGGAGGGGAAAAGGGCATCAGTTGGGTGGTCGCCACCACACCGACCAACCCCACCACTATCAAGATCTCGCGGGCCAACGATGTCAGAAAGCAGGCTAAGCGAAAATATAGATCGGGCGTTGTGTTCACATAGAGGACGTGGAAGAGTGTGTGCGGGGATATGAGGAATGCTGAGATATTATTTTCCTCCCCTTGCAACGCACGGGCGTTGTGTTCATATATGTATTAATTTTTTATTTAGGTTAGTAGATATCGATTTTAGGTTAGTGCTTAGTAGTTGAACTAATTGATTTAATAAAACTACTTTATTAAATTTTACTATATATAGAGTAGTTTATTTTTAGTAAGAACTACTTTATTTTATTTATTTATAGTAAGTGCTTAGTAGTTGAACTAGTTGATTTAATAAAACTACTTTATTAAATTTTACTATATATAGAAGTAGTTTATTTTTAGTAAGAACTACTTTATTTTATTTATTTATAGTAAGTGCCTAGTAGTTGAACTAGTTGATTTAATAAAACTACTTTATTTTACTATATATAGAAGTAGTTTATTTTTAGCAAGAAAATTAATAGAACTGGTTTATTTTTTTAGTTCAAGCAATTAATCCCGCATCGACGTCGGCGATGCCTATCCCGCATCCTCGTCATCGACTCGCCGGAGGAGGCCGGCTTGATCAGAGGGGCCATGTCCGGGAGTGGGCTCCATCGGGCTGGTATTGGGAGGTGCTACCTTCAGGGGGGCGTAGGTTGGTGAGGAGCCAGCCCGTTGTTGACCCGATCCTTGTTTGGTGGCGGTCGCGTGGGCCAGTGACGATGCCGAGGCTTCCGGACACTGTGGAGGTGGTACGTCACCGTGTCTGCGAGGTGGACGAGCACGTCCGTCCGTACATGGTTGCGTTGGAGGGCAGGTTCGACAATACCTGGCAGGTTCTTTAGGGATCTCACTGGAGCTATGATCCTGTAATGGTTCCTTTTCTTTCGGTGTCCACCGCCCGCGACGATACCCGTCGGGCGCTACGGTTCTAGCTGTATTAGCGATGCTATATGTATGATAGTATTCGAGGAGTATTAGTGATAATATTCGATGTTGTACGGACACAAGAGATGATGTGGTTTTGCTTATAATTGAATGCATGCTAATTTAAATACTACTTTATTTTACGATTTGGTTTTCCTTATTGAATGCTCAAATTGGAAAATTATTCCTACTTTGAAAGCTAAAATTGGAGAGCACTATGCAGAAACTAGGAGCCCCCTCCATCATCCGCGCCGTCGTCCCCGTCACCGACCCCCCTCCGACCTCGAGGTGAGACCAGCCAAATCTCCATGTCAATATGAGTCCTATAATATGAGTCCTCGGGTTGACTTTAAGTTTGTCGAGTCTCCACCTATATAAGAGGACAAAGAATCACGACTGTTGTCGTGGGGGTAGCTTCTCCTTCATTCCCGTGTGCTAGACACAATTTGGTGTAATGCACTCGAGAACGAAAGGAGGAGCTACCATCACTGACAGTCGCAAATGTCATAGAGGAATCAGTGAGGGAGAGTCTCCAACCATATATATATGAGAGGATGAAGAATCCCCACTGTTGTCATGGGGGTAGCTTCTCCTTCATTCCCGTGTGCTAGAAAATTTGGTATAATGCACTCGGGAATGAAAGGAGGAGCTACCATCACCGACGGTCGAATATGTACACCACATGAGCTGAGAGTTTTCAAGAAAAGGCTCGACACACCGATAGTCAACCCGTGAGGAATAATAATGATCTAATTTAGGTTTTTTAGTACATATATTTAATTGTACAAGTTTAATATTTGAATTATGAACATAGGAAATGTCGTACTCAGACAACAAAAACCGCCGGGGGAGTGCGACTGGTGCCACGACGATTGAGGTATGCGCGACAGGTTCATTGAGCTGGACGAAGATCGGCGCTTCAGCATTAAGCTTGAGGAGACCTTTAATGTTGAAACGGTACGCAACGATGACAATAGTTTTTTTTTCGTAATGTAGCACGACTTCAACTATTTCAACATGTACTTTTCATCTTTTCCAATTTGACTAGCTTATCCCATGCTATGCAAGACGCTATGTCTTGGAGAGGATGGGTTTTGAAGACCATGAAGGATCCATCATGGTGTGGATTTTGAATTAAAGTTGTACAATTCTGAGAGTGTAACCCATTTTGGTTGCAAAAATTGGGAAGCACTTTGCAAGATGTATGGTTTTGATGAGGGTATGCTTGTCACCATGGATCTTGGTGATCCTAAAATCGAGCAAGACAATATGGACATTTGGGTCCTTGTTGATACGCTTCCAATTCTTCCCCTATGTGAGCTTCTCAAACATAGTTATTAAGTAATTTATATTGTTTATTTCAAAATAGTTGATAGATTATTTCCATTGACAGCTTATTTTCATTCTTCAAAGAATGTGCGGAAGATGGTATACAAAACCCACTACACCTATGGTTCCGAGTTAACTTATAAGGAGAAAAATCATCTGATCGCATTTTGTACTGATCTTGAGAATTACAATATCTACAATCGAACTCCTCAACATTATGGTCAATATGTGCCACTAGTGCATGTGTTGAACTACGGTAACTACCATGGAGATACCCTGGTAAGATTTTTTACTATTACGACATCGGTGCATCTTTTGCATACTTCTAAAACTAGTATGTCATTGCTAACTACGAAGTAATTACTATGTTTTTCAACAGATAATCCCGAATGATTGTGTGCCTCATCTGATGTATCAGCATGGTCGCCTTGATGTTTTGAACATACACCCAGGTCATCCTACGAATCTCAACTGTCCATACCGGATTTCTAAAAGAAGTGGAGACATGACAATCAAAGAATGGAAAAAATGTATGGACACTCGTAAGGAGGTTCTTGGAAGCAAAAGGAAGTGAAGTGCAAGAATTGGAGACAGGATGATCTCCATTCTCCATAATGGAGAGTCAGGGTCTATATTGGTTTATGCTATTTTACCTTAAGGGTATTTAGGTCCTACCTGATACTGATGATCATGTGCTAAGAACAATTAAGTAGGGTTGGTTCGATTACTATGAGGATGATGATCGTATGACTTATTACTAATAACGATTAGAAGTTGTATGATGATCCATGATTAGTAGGACTTGATATTATATATGATGATGCATGATGCGAGCAAGAAGAGTTATTATATATGATGATGCATGATGCGAGCATGAAGAGTTATTATATATCAGCGGGTGAAACCAAGCACGGAGATATAAGAGAGGACACTTATCTCTATTAGCTAGCTAATAACAACCTAAATTAACCCCCAAAACCCCTAAACCAGCCCCTTCCAAAAAAAACCTCGGCTCCAGCCACCTGTTGACGCGTGGATGCCTTTTGGTCCCGGTTTATGTCACCAACCGGGACCAAAGGCCCCCCTGCTCGGGCTGGCCGCAGCGGCCATGTGGAGGTCCATCTGTCTCGGTTCGTGTAAGAACCGGGACTAAAGGCCAAGGGTATTAGTACCAACCTTTTAGTCCCGGTTCCTAAACCCGGACAGGCCCTTACGAACCGGAACAAATGGCCCTTTTTCTACTAGTGCCTGTAAAGCACCTTTATAATCACCCATTTACATTGTGACGTTTGGTAGCACACAAAGCGTTCCTCCGGTATTCGGGAGTTGCATAATCTCATAGTGTGAGGAACTTGTATAAACATGGAGAAAGTAGTAGCAATGAAACTAACACGATCATAATGCTAAGCTAATGAATGGGTCATGTCCATCACATCATTCTCCTAATTATGTGACCTCGTTCATCAAATGACAACACATGTCTATGGTTAGGAAACATAACCATATTTGATTAACGAGCTAGTCAAGCAGATGCCTACTAGGGACTATATGTTTTGTCTATGTATTCACACATGTACTAAGTTTCCGGTTAATACAATTCTAGCATGAATAATAAACATTTATCATGAATTAAGGAAATAAATAATAACTTTATTATTGCCTCTGGTGCATATTTCCTCCAGTCTCCCACTTGCACTAGAGTCAATAATCTAGATTACATAGTAATGATTCTAACACCCATGGAGCTTTGGTGCTAATCATGTTTTGCTTGTGGAAGAGGCTTAGTCAACAGGTCTGCAACATTCAGATCCGTGTGTATCTTGCAAATATCTATGTCCCCTTCCGACACTTGATGACAGATGGAATTGAAGCGTCTCTTGATGTGCTTGGTTCTCTTGTGAAATCTGGATTCCTTTGCCAAGGCGATTGCACCAGTATTGTCACAAAAGATTTTCATTAGACCCGATGCACTAGGTATGACACCTAGATCGGATATGAACTCCTTCATCCAAACTCCTTCATTTGCTGCTTCCGAAGCAGCAATGTACTCTGCTTCACACGTAGATCCCGCCACGACGCTCTGCTTGGAACTGCACCAACTGACAACTCCTCCATTCAATAAAAATATGTATCTGGTTTGTGACTTAGAGTCATCCAGATCAGTGTCAAAGCTTGCATCAACATAACCATTTACGACGAGCTCCTTTTCACCTCCATAAACAAGAAACATATCCTTAGTTCTTTTCAGGTATTCCAGGATGTGCTTGACCGTTGTCCAGTGCTCCACTCCGGGATTACTTTGGTACCTCCATGCTATGCTTAGTGCAAGAAATACATTAGGTTTGCTACATAGCATTGCATACATGATAGAACCTATGGCTGAAGCATAGCGAATGACTTTCATTTTCTCTCTATCTTCTGCGGTGGTCGGGCTTTGAGTCTGATTCAACTTCACACCTTGTAACACAGGTAATAACCCTTTCTTTGACTAATCCATTTTGAACTTCTTCAAAACTTTATCAAGGTATGTGCTTAGTGAAAGTCCAATTAAGCGTCCTGATCTATCTCTATAGATCTTGATGCCCAATATGTAAGCAGCTTCTCCGAGGTCTTTCATAGAAAAACTCTTATTCAGGTATCCCTTTATGCTATCCAGAAATTCTATACCATTTCCAATCAACAATATGTCATCTACATATAAGATTACAAATGCTACAGAGCTCCTACTCACTTTCTTGTAAATACAGGCTTCTCAAAAGTCTGTATAAAACCATATGCTTTGATCACACTATCAAAATGTTTATTCCAACTCCGAGAGGCTTGCACTAGTCCATAAATGGATCGTTGGAGCTTGCACACTTTGTTAGCACCCTTTGGATCGACAAAACCTTCCGGTTGCATCATATACAACTCTTCTTCTAGAAATCCATTCAGGAATGGAGTTTTGACATCCATTTGCCAAATTTCATAATCATAAAATGCAGCAACTGCTAACATGATTCGGACAGACTTAAGCATCGCTACGGGTGAGAAAGTCTCATCGTAGTCAACTCCTTGAACTTGTCGAAAACCTTTCGCAACAAGTCGAGCTTTGTAAACAGTAACATTACCGTCTACATCGGTCTTCTTCTTAAAGATCCATTTATTTTCTATGGCCTGTCGATCATCGGGCAAGTCCACCAAAGTCCACACTTTGTTCTCATACATGGATCACATCTCAGATTTCATGGCCTCGAGCCATTTCACGGAATCTGGGCTCATCATCGCTTCCTCTTAGTTTGTAGGTTCATCATGGTCTAGTAACATGACTTCCAGAACAGGATTACCCTACCACTCTGGTGCGGATCTTACTCTGGAAGACCTACGACCTTTGGTAGTAACTTGATCTGAAGCTTCATGATCATCATCATTAGCTTCCTCACTAATTGGTGTAGGAATCACAGGAACTGATTTCTGTGATGAACTACTTTCCAATAAGGGAGAAGGTATAGTTACCTCATGAAGTTCTACTTTCCTCCGACTCACTTCTTTCGAAAGAAACTCCTTCTCTAGAAAGGATCCATTCTTAGCAACAAAGATTTTGCCTTCGGATCTGTGATAGAAGGTGTACCCAACAGTTTCCTTTGGGTATCCTATGAAGACGCATTTCTCCGATTTGGGTTCGAGCTTATCAGGTTGAAGCTTTTTCACATGAGCATCGCATCCCAAACTTTAAGAAACGACAACTTTGGTTTCTTGCCAAACCATAGTTCATAAGGCGTCGTCTCAGAGGATTTCAATGGTGCCCTATTTAAAGTGAATGCAGCCGTCTCTAAAGCATAACCCCAAAACGATAGCGGGAAATCAGTAAGAGACATCATAGATCACACCATATCTAATAAAGTACGGTTACGATGTTCGGACACACCATTTCGCTGTGGTGTTCCAGGTGGCGTTAATTGTGAAACTATCCCATGTTGTTTCAAATTAAGACCAAACTCATAACTCAAATATTCTCCTCCATGATCAGATCATAGAAACTTCATTTTCTTGTACGATGATTTTCCACTTCACTCTGAAATTCTTTGAACTTTTCAAATGTTTCAGACTTATGCTTCATTAAGTAGATATATCCATATCTGCTCAAATCATCTGTGAAGGTAAGAAAATAATGATACCCACCACGAGCATAATACTCATTGGACCGCATACATCAGTATGTATTATTTCCAACAAGTCAGTAGCTGGTTCCATTGTTCTGGAGAACGGAGTTTTAGTCATCTTGCCCATAAGGCACGGTTCGCAAGCACCAAGTGATTCATAATTAACGCCACCTGGAGGGTTAACATCATCTATTCGAATAGCCGTGTCCGCGGTAAAGGACTTCTGGGTTGCCTATAACAGTTCATAGACAAGTGAAAGTGGATACTCTAAAATGCGCAAGATAAGCGTGAGTGCTATGGATGGCGTTCTCGTAGGGAGACGGGAGCGGATCCATAGTGGTGTATTGATATGGTGAATATGTGGACTCATGTGCGCCACCTCAAAAGAGTTACTTGCAGTCGTAGTTTAGGATAGCCACCGAGTCAAAGCTGGCTTGCTGCAGTCAAACTCCACCACCCCCTTTGTTGATAATGATGCATATGTAGTTAGTTCTGATGTAAGTCTTGATGAGTACATTTGTACTCACATTTGCTTATTTTATGTTTTGCAGAGAGACGTTAGTCTCACTGGTAGTTCCGCGTGGACTTCGACGTTTAGCTTGTTACCTCAGCTACTATCTTGTGCCCTCGGCAGGATCTGGTAGCTAGTCAAGCTTCTCAGCCTTTTTCATTTATAGTTGTCTGTACTCAGACATGTTTAGCTTCCGCTTGTGCTTTGACTTGTATGCTCTGAATGTTGGGTCATGAGACCCATGTTTGTAATATCTCGCTCCTCGGAGCCTAATGAATAAATACTTGAGTCGTAGAGTTATGTTGTGATGCCATGTTGTATTTACACATATCGAGCATATTGTGTGTATGTTTGAAATGCTTGGTATGTGTGGGATCCGACAATCTAGTTGTTTATCCTTGGCAGCCTCTCATATGGGGAAATGTAGTCTAGTGCTTCCTGAGCGATAGTAGTCCGCTATAGCCTAGTTCACCGGAGTCCTGCTAGCCCAGCACTACTACTCTGGACACTTGACTGGCCGGCATGTGTTTCACCTCGTTCCTGTGTCTGTCCCTTCGGGGAAATGTCACGCGGTGACATCCGAAGTCCTGCCTAGCCTGCTACAGCCCGGGTCACCGGAGTCATGTTAGCCCAGTGCTACAGCCCAGATTCATACGTTGATGACCGACATGCCTTATGTGATTCATGTATGCCTGTCCCCATGGGTTAGTGCCGCTTTGGGTTCACGACTAGCCATGTCGGCCCGGGTTCTCTATCATATGGATGCTAGCGACACTATCATATACGTGAGCCAAAAGGCGCAAACGGTCTCGGGCCATGGTAAGGCGACACCCGTGGGAATACCATGCGTGAGGCCGCAAAGTGATATGAGGTGTTACCGCCTAGATCGATGTGACTTGGAATTGGGGTCCTGACAGCTTTGGTATCAGAGCCTGACTGCCTATAGGATTACCAAGCCAAACCGGTCGAAGTTGTGTCTAGAAATGCTTTAGTTATATAAGGGAATTGATTGTGGAAGGGAACGTAAGGCTCTTTTTACTCCTTTACCTTATGGCCTTCTGATCTGGCTCATCCTCTTCTCTTCTACGGGGATTAAGAACTAGGGCTTCTCATCTATCTATCAGGATGACGTGTTACTAATCCATAGACTTATAGAATTGATAGTTTCAAATCTCAGTTCAGTTTTTACTACTTCCGTGTGTTCGTAGTTGGTCTCGGAACCTTGATTTTGTGCTTCTGAGTGGTTATGCCACCATTTTTGCAGGATGTCTCAAATCATTTTGAGCATTTACAGCTGTTATGCTGTCCGAGTCATCCCAGGTTTCAAAATAGTTTGAATCATTTGCAAATCCCTTCCTCCCGTTTTGATGTTCCTTTGGGCCAGATTAACCACACTAATCGGTGAGTTGAGGTACTTTGTTGCCTCAACATATATGTTGGAGCTATTATTATGACCCTAGGTGTTTTAGGGAGTCACCTAGTAAACTAGCCATGTTTTGTGTTCCCCGTGTGATGATTCTGGCCATCATTCTCGAAAGCATCCCGTGATGCAATAGTTAGTAGGTATTCTACTCCTGGGTTCTTGACCCAAGATTCACTCTACTTACCTCGTGTTGATGGTGTTGCTCGTACCTTTAGGATACTAGTAACCTTTGTGATAGTCCTCGAGGTCCGTGGTATTTCCTTCTTCCAAATACCATGAACCATTAAGGCAGAAGTTCTTTGAACCAAAATACCACAATCAGAGTACTCTTGAGGAGTTCTCCATTCATAATGGTGATTCTGTTAGTTCTACCTTTCTGCATGGGTTATCCGGAAGAAATGTTGAGCTTCGCTCGACATACTAACCTATGCATCCACAACTCAGAAAATCGTGTGTTCCTTGAGTTGTTCCCATTGTAGTTGTATTCCGATCCCCGTCTATCAGTTGATAGTCAGGAGTAGTCGTGCACTCGTGCTCATCGATGCCATTATTCTTGTGGTCCGTCAAGCCATTCTGTTCTGGAATGACTAGGAGAAACAAATTCCAGCACCTCCTCCATTTCTTGGAGTGATCAAAGTAGTTGTATTCCGCAGATCAAAATGCCAATCCAGCTTTTGTTCTGTTCTACCCTGAAATATTACCCACTTTATGTCAGGAACGTCATGAGAATTGCACCTTCCCTTATGAATTCTTGACGTAGTGATACTTCTCGCCATCATCATTCGCTCCTCGGTTCCGTGTTGTTACAACCGGAATGCCGACAAGTGTACTGTGATGTTCAAAAATCAACACTCCTAGCAACTCCATTGCTTGGTAGTTAATGGACAATACTCTCATCTTAGCGTGCTGGATATTGAATCATCATCCTAAGATTGATCGTGCTATCTAGTCCATATTTCCGGGCGCACTCATCGACCAAGGAGTTAGGATTGTGACAATCCCTCGCTCCTTGATCATATCGTCTTGCCCTGAAAAGCAAGATTGTTCTCGAGCTTAATAACATATCGGTGGTTCGTGATTTTCCGAATATCTTCTCAGAAGTATTACCGGGTTGTTTCCTGACTGTTATGTTGAGCTCGTGATCATGTTGGTTTTCTTCTAAACCACCCATTCTCCAAGAATCTGTGTTGAATACCCTGAGCTAGTTGGTTAAGCTGAACAACAACTTGGAGAGTTGGAAGATAAAAGCTTGCCTAACTTAGTTCGTTCCAAAGGGATATTCTTGTGTAGTGTGTGTTGAAGAAAGATGATATCTTCATCGATTGGTCCCTGTGATCAGTTGTTGGACCTATTGTTTCATCAATCCTTTGATTTGAGTGTGGTCTATCGTCAAATCAAATCAGTACCAACGATGTTCGTAATCTTGTCTTACTCGTGGTTGGTCCCTCGAGCATACACCATTACATCTTTTGGTCTGACCAATAATAACACATTGTTCACATAGTGGTGGAAGTCCAGTGATATGGAAATTCCGATGAGTTGTTGTTGAGCCCAACAGCAGCATTTTGTCTCCCCCATGATTCATGTTGAACATCAACCTAGTGTTGGAAACTTTGTAAGCATTACCTTCGTGTTCCGCCCATGAGGTATATGTTTTGTTGAAAGAAGTGACTTTCTCCAAGTTCACGTGCATTAGGTGTAAGTTGCCGCCATGAATTTGAGAAATGTTTGTTTTGCTTCCTCTGGAATCATCCCAAGTTAGTCATGCACGTGCGAAGTGCTATGTGGTTTGATAGGTTGGCCGCCTCCACTCCATATGTGTTCCTAGCACCCCAAGCCACTGATTGACTTGTTCAAGGAAAATAAGTCTAGCGCGCGTAAAGACTTCAAAATCCTTGATGATGGATCCTAACCTGAACTTGATAGTGTTTTATTATAAGACTACTATGTGGTCATTCTTGTCTTGGACAGCGTGTTCACATGTGTGTAGCAGAACTAGCTCATGTTTTGGAGCTTGCTATCGTAGTTCATTCCCCTAGAATCTCGCAACGTCATCTCGTCGATTTGTGTTGCAAACTTTCATCTTCCTTTCTAGATTAAATGAGTCTAGAATATCCTGACACCAACCAGATCTGAATCTCAGGCAGATGTGATGGTTGGACCATCTACCAAGAACTATAATATTGGTCTCTCGATAACCGGTAAAGTGGATGTCGTGGCCAACACACCCAACCGGAAGATCTATTATTGTAGTATTTTGATTGAGGAAGTTGGCCACCTCCCCATAAGGATTTCATAGGATTTACTCCCTAGATGTCCCTTATGGATTTTCGTGTCCCTGAAGTCCGATCTTTTACTTGACATTCTAGATATCGAACCATTTCTATGAATGGGTTACGCTAGCACATCAAGGAGAACATTAGAAGCGGAGTGCTAAATGTCTCTCGGTCGATCATCCAGATTTTTTTCCTTGGCCTTGCTAAGGTGAAATCTGAGAAGGTGTTATCTTCCTTTGCATCTGCATCGTCCATCACTAGTCATCATGGTAGTATGATGTGTTGCCAGGATCCTTGATACGGATATTGGTAAAACCTTGATGAATATGGAAATGCTCAAGTTCTTGAGAGCACACTCAGTCACTAGGTTATATCCTTGATATCAACTGGGATGTGCCTCCCGTTTGCCTGGTTGTTCTATAACCATAGTTTCCTTTCGGAACAGAGTATGCCATTTCTTCAAACTCCGTCGAACAATCATTTGTGGATTGCCTTAACCTGGTATGAAGAGCTTCAATGATCCTTTCCGATAGAGTTTCTCTCTGACGTTATCGTGTTGAATGGAGTTCTCAAAGCAAAGATGTCAAGATCAAGATGATGCAATGAATCAACATCTTTCAGAAGGGCAGTTGAATCCTGAAGATCGTGATAGTTTTGTGACCCCCTTTCCTTTTACCTCTCGTCTTGAACTCGGGACGAGATTCTCGTTTAGTGGGGGTGAGTTGTCACATCCCTAGCTTCTGGTACTGCCTGGTGTCTGCATTTTGTTGCATCATGTTTAAATTCTATTTAAGTTGAACTGAGGAACTTTGGAAGCCTCAAAAACTTAAATAAAAGAAGGGCAAAAACCATAAAATCTCATTCATTGTTTCCAAAATGCTCTTCTTAAATGTTTGATATTTTGGCAAGGGTTTTGGTCCCAACCAAAAATATTGAACATTTTTAAGGACTTAAGTTTGGGACTTTGAATTTAAATCATTAGCTATTTGAATTTGAATTATATTCATATAATTAGAATATAATGTCAAATACACCTGAAATATTTTATGAGCTTTTGGAAAAGTCCATCTAGCAAAACAAAAATATTCAGAGGAGTTTTGGCATTGTTTGAATTGTTTTGAATTCAAAACAGTGGCAAAAGATTAAATAAAAAAACAGAAAACAGAAAACAATAAAAGAACAAAAAACAGAAAGGCAGAAAGGAGAGTACCTGAGCCACTTACCTTTCCTGCACTGTGTTGGCCCAGCCCATCCCTCTCCCTTGTCTTCTTCCAGCTCACGCCAGAAGGACTGGAGCGCATGTGGCCGACGCCCGCCGGCACGCGCACGGCCACCTCCTGCTTCCCCGAGGCGCCCTGAGCCTTCCGTAGCGCCACGCCACCCCCCAGACCCGTACGGATCGATCTCTCCCTCCCTCGCTCTTTCCCTCGCCTGTTCCCCCGCCATGGCCGAAGCCTCCATGGACGCGCCGCCGTAACTCTGCGCCCACAGCCACCCCCTCGCCCTTTGCCCATGACCACGACCTCCGCTGCATCGTCCTGGTCGTCTTAACCAAGCCAAGCAGGCCGGGAGGCTTTTCTTCCTCGCCTACGCCATCGTCTTCAACCTTCGGCTCCGAGATCGCCGGAGATGCTCTGACGCCGTCCGTGCCTCCCCGAGCTCAACGTCCGCACCAGAAGACTCGCTGTGAGCCCCGCCATCTTTCCCCCCCTCTCCCGCGTTCATTTGCATGCTCTAGCCGTGCTAGCCACCGGACCCGAGAACACGCCGCCACCCGCACTTGTCGTCTGTGACGCTCCGGTGACCAGGTGACCATTTGGTCCCGGGCATGCGCCCAACGCGCTCCCCGCATCACGTAGAGCCTTCGTAGCACCTCGCCGCACTCAGTTGTGCACCGCAGCCCCATCCCCGCTCGCACCCGAGCTCCAGCCGCCGCAAACCTCGTCGTCGGCGCTGCTCCTGACCACCCCAGCCTCCGCCGCCGCCACCGTTGGATGCGCCACTCCACCCTCTTCCCGTAGCTGCTCCCTGCGCGCCAAAAGAGCCACTGTAGGTGGATCCCGACGCGCTCCGCCGCGTCTAGTCTCGCTGAAGGCTAAACGCCGGCGAGTTTGACCGTTGACGTTGACTGGGTGGGCCCAGGTTGACTCCCCCTGAGTCTATGACCAGTGGGGCCCGCTCTGCTAATTAACTTAGGTTAACACTAACTAATACTAGTTAGTTAAACTAACTACTGACACGCAGGGCCCACAGGTCAGGGTTGACCTGGACCGTCGCCTTTGACCTGCTGACATCACCATGACATCATGCTGATGCAATAACTAATTACTGGAATTTTTCTTATACATGAAATTCCAGAAAATAACCAAAACTTCTAAATTTCATAGTAATTCAACCGTAGCTCCAAATGAATTAATTTATATATGAAAAATTATCAGAAAAAATCAAGGAATCCACTTGTACTAGTTTCATGCATGTTTAAACAAGTTAACTTGCTGTTTAGTGCAAAACATGATAAAGCACTATTTAAGATCCCAAATGTGTCTGAACTTTGAATCTTTGGTTCAAAATAGCTCAAACCCATATGGTTGTAGTTGCATTAGCCCAACACACTCATTTTACCATGCCATGATCATGCATCATATTGTGCATTGCATTGATTGTGTTTCTTCTCTGTTGCCGGTACTTGTTCCCTCTCAATAGACGTGGTTTTGACGATGAGATCGATGACACTAATGAAGAGCTATATTATCTTCAGAAGTGCCAGGCAAGCAAAACCCCTTGTTCATTCTGATACAATCCTACTCTCTCGCTCCTGCTCTCTTTTACTGCATTAGGACAACAACGATTCAACTGTTACATGTTGCGGTAGTTGAACCCCTTTCCTCTGCATGACCTGTCATTGCCACAGTAAATATATGAAACCCACTAGCATGAGTAGGAGTTGTTTGAGCCCTGATGTGCCTACTCATTCATGCTTGTTTGTCATGCCTGCTATTGCTTAGAGTTGTGTCAGTTCTGATTCATCCGGGATGAATTGGAGGTGTGTGAACATGTCCTACTGTGTGTGAGCTAAGTGTGTGAACACGATTTGGTAAAGGTAGCGGTGAGAGGCCATGTAGGAGTACATGGTGGGTTGTCTCATTGAAACCGTCCTCAGGAACTGAGTTCTGTGTTTTTGATCCATGAACAGCTACTACCACGCATTGGAATGCTTAAGTGCCCCTCTCAACTTATTAATCAACTCGATCTCTGTCCAGGAGTTGCAACTAGTTTCTGGTGCTTGTAGGATATGTGTTGTGGGCCGTGCGTAGCGCTGACCCTAGGGGTGGGCTATGTTGCGGTAGATACACCGTGGCACGGTGTACCGGGCGCCCGTTTGGTGTCTCCGGAACCCTGCTCACATTGTTTGGGGCCGTGAGTGACACCCCGGCCGGATCTCCTTGCGGATGGAACTCGAATAGGCGATAAACCTGGACTAGAGACTTGTGTGGTTAGTCAGGTCGTGGCCAACTCCCTCGTCAGGCTTCCGCTTGAAGGTTGCCGAGATACACGACGTGTACATGGTGGTAAGTGGCGAGAGCGTGTGTGAAAAAGTACACCCCTACAGGGTTAACATCATCTATTCGAATAGCCGTGTCCGCGGTAAAGGACTTCTGGGTTGCCTATAGCAGTTCATAGACAAGTGAAAGTGGATACTCTAAAATGCGCAAGATAAGCGTGAGTGCTATGGATGGCGTTCTCGTAGGGAGACGGGAGCGGATCCATAGTGGTGTATTGATATGGTGAATATGTGGACTCGTGTGCGCCACCTCAAAAGAGTTACTTGCAGTCGTAGTTTAGGATAGCCACCGAGTCAAAGTTGGCTTGCTGCAGTCAAACTCCACCACCCCCTTTGTCGATAATGATGCATATGTAGTTAGTTCTGATGTAAGTCTTGCTGAGTACATTTGTACTCACGTTTGCTTATTTTATGTTTTGCAGAGAGACGTCAGTCTCACTAGTAGTTCTGCGTGGACTTCGACGTTTAGCTTGTTACCTCAGCTACGATCTTGTGCCCTCGGCAGGATCTGGTAGATAGTCAGGCTTCTCAGCCTTTTTCATTTATAGTTGTCTATACTCAGACATGTTTAGCTTCCGCTTTTGCTTTGACTTATATGCTCTGAATGTTGGGTCATGAGACCCATGTTTGTAATATCTCGCTCCTCGGAGCCTAATGAATAAATACTTGAGTCGTAGAGTTATGTTGTGATGCCATGTTGTATTTACACATATCGAGCATATTGCGTGTATGTTTGAAATGCTTAGTATGTGTGGGATCCGACAATCTAGTTGTTTATCCTTGGTAGCCTCTCATATGGGGAAATGTAGTCTAGTGCTTCCTGAGCGATAGTAGTCCGCTACAGCCCGGTTCACCGGAGTCCTGCTAGCCCGGCACTACTGCTCTGGACACTTGACTGGCAGGCATGTGTTTCACCTTGTTCCTGTGTCTGTCCCTTCGGGGAAATGTCACGTGGTGACATCTGGAGTCCTGCCTAGCCTGCTACAGCCCGGGTTACCGGAGTCCTG
The DNA here is from genome assembly GCF_002162155.2 of Triticum dicoccoides. NCBI lineage: Eukaryota > Viridiplantae > Streptophyta > Magnoliopsida > Poales > Poaceae > Triticum > Triticum dicoccoides. The sequence goes on from NC_041393.1 coordinate 692,180,838, forward strand.
TTAGCCCAGTGCTACAGCCCGGATTCATACGTTGATGACTGACATGCTCGATGTGATTCATGTATGCCTGTCCCCATGGGTTAGTGCCACTTTGGGTTCACGACTAGCCATGTCGGCCCGGGTTCTCTGTCATATGGATGCTAGCGACACTATCATATACGTGAGCCAAAAGGAGCAAACGGTCCTGGGCCATGGTAAGGCGACACCCGTGGGAATACCGTGCGTGAGGCTGCAATGTGATATGAGGTGTTACCGGCTAGATCGATGTGACTTGGAATCGGGGTCCTGACAGTTACTCTCCCTGCTCCTTTCCTTTTTGATTACCAGGCAAAATGAAGATATGTTGTTACCAGGGAGGAGGCAGCCGAACATGAAGAGCGGAGGCGGCCCGCCAACATGCCGCAGCTCAGGATGCATTGACTGCTGCATCTCAGTACGACCGCAGTTATAACTTCGGATATCAGCCAGGCTACCCTTGGCATTAGACCAACTTAGGCCAAAAGCCTAAGCTTGGGGGAGTACGTATTTCTCACCGACTTTACATTCATGTTCTCACACTATACTAGTTGTCGGTGCTCATACTCTTTCATTGTATTATCCATGCTAGTTTAAATTTCTTTTTTCTAGCTTTCTTCTTGTGTGTTTGTTAAACCTTAAGAAAAATAAAAAAAATTAGTTAGTTTAATTTCCATGCTTGTAGTAGTAATTAAAATGAAAACCCAAAAATATTTCTTGTTCTTCTTTTGCTTGTTGGGAGCTTTCCCGTGTAAATAGTTTCATCTTCTTTTCTTTCCTTAGGGGGTCAAGAGTAGAAGACCATATTGAAAATGTTTAGTGGCTCTCATATGAATGATTGTTGATTTAAACTGACAGCCCATAATACCTTGTCTTCTCTCTTGAGTTGAATGCTTGCAGATTCCAGCTTAGTCCAATGCACGTGCACTATTATTATTATACACACCGTTCGGTCGTGCAAGTGAAAGGCAATAATGACGATATATGATGGACTGGTTGAGATGAGAGAAGCTGGTATCAACTCGGCCTCTTTTGTTTTTGTAAATATGATGAGTTCATCGTTCCTGATTCAGCCTATTATGAGTAAACACGTTTGCAATGACATTTAGAGATTATAGTTGCTTATGCCATGCTTAATTAGCTAGGAGCTTATAATGGTTTACCTTGCGTGCCAACATGCTATTAAAATGATTGTGATGTGGTATGATAGGATGGTATCCTCCTTTGAATGATTCGAGTGACTTGACTTGGCACATGTTCACGCATGTAGTTGAAAACAAATCAACATAGCCTTCACGATATTTATGTTTATGGTGGATTATATCCTACTCATGCTTGCACTTGGTGTAAATTAATTTTAATGCATGTTCATGACTGTTGTCGCTCTCTCAGTTGGTCGCTTCCTAGTCTTTTGCTAGCCTTCACCTGTACTAAGCGGGAATACTGCTTGTGCATCCAAACTCCATAAACCCCAAAGTTGTTCCATATGAGTCCACCATACCTTCCTATATGCGGTATTTACCTGCCGTTCCAAGTAAATTTGTATGTGCCAAACTCCAAACCTTCAAATGAAATTCTGTTTTGTATGCTTGAGCAGCTCATGTTTCAACTAGGGTTGTCTATATCTTCCATGCTAGGTGGGTTATTCTCAAGAGGAGTGGACTCCGCTCCTCATTCACGAGAAAATGGCTGGTAACCGGGATGCCCAGTCCCATGATCAAAAAGATGAAAGCAAATCAAAATAATTAAAAAAACTCCCCCCAGGGCTGTTGCTAGTTGGAGGCACTCGTTGTTTCAAGCAAGCCATGGATTGATGCTTGTTGGTGGTGGGGGAGTATAAACTTTTACCATTCTGTTTGGGAACCGCCTATAATGTATGTAGCATGGAAGATGTCCCCATCTCATAGTTGTTGCGTTGACAGTGAAAGTATGCCGCTCAAAATGTTATTCATCTCTATTTTAAAATCAAGCTCTGGCACCTCTACAAATCCCTGCTTCCCTCTGCGAAGGGCCTATCTATTTACTTTTATGTTGAGTCATCACCTTCTTATTAAAAAGCACCCGCTGGAGAGCACACTGTCATTTGCATGTATTACTATTAGTTTATATTGGAAATGACTTGACTGGATCTCTTTTATCATGAATTACAATGTTTAGTCAGTCCTTGATCTTTAAAGGTGCTCTACATTTATGTTTTGCGGTCTCAGAAAGGGCTAGCGAGATACCATCTTGTTATATCATATTATGATTGTTTTGAGAAAGTGTTGTCATTCGAGTTTTATTACTATTGCTCGCTAGCTGATTATGCTATTGATATGAGTAAACATGAGACCTAAGTGTTATTGTGAATATGGTTAGTTCATAATCTTTGCTGAAAACTTGAATGCTGGCTTTACATATTTACAACAACAAGAGCAAATAGAGTTTGTAAAAGGTTTAAGCTTGAGGACAAGCAAAGGTTTAAGCTTGGGGGAGTTGATACGTCTCCAATGTATCTACTTTTCCATGTATCTACTTTTCCAAACATTTTGCCCTTGTTTTGGACTCTAACTTGCATGATTTGAATGAAACTAACCCGGACTGATGTTGTTTTCAGCAGAACTGCCATGGTGTTGTTTATAATGCAGAAAACAAAAGTTCTCGGAATGACCTAAAAATCCACGGAGATAACTTTTGGAAAATATAAAAAATACTAGCGAAAGAATCAAGGCCAGGGGGCCCACACCCTGTCCACGATGGTGGGGGGCGCGCCCCCTTCCCCTGGGCGCGCCCCCCTATCTCATGGCCCCCCTGATGCTCCACCGACCTCAACTCCAACTCTATATATTACGTTTCGCGGAGAAAAAATTCAGAGAGAAAGTTTCATCGCGTTTTACGATACAGAGCCGCCGCCAAGCCCTAATCTCTCTCGGGAGGGCTGATATGGAGTCCGTTCTGGGCTCCGGAGAGGGGGATTCGTCATCGTCGTCATCATCAACCATCCTCCATCACCAATTTCATGATGCTCACCGCCGTGCATGAGTAATTCCATCATAGGCTTGCTGGACGGTGATGGGTTGGATGAGATTTACCATGTAATCAAGTTAGTTTTGTTAGGGTTTGATCCCTAGTATCCACTATGTTCTGAGATTGATGTTCCTATGACTTTGCTATGCTTAATGCTTGTCACTAGGGCCCGAGTGCCATGATTTCAGATCTGAACCTATTATGTTTTCATGAATATATGTGAGTTCTTGATCCTATCTTGCAAGTCTATAGTCACCTATTATGTGTTATGATCCGACAACCCCGAAGTGACAATAATCGGGATACTTCTCGGTGATGACCGTAGTTTGAGGAGTTCATGTATTCACTATGTGTTAATGCTTTGGTCTGGTACTCTATTAAAAGGAGGCCTTAATTTCCCTTAGTTTCCATTAGGACCCCGCTGCCACGGGAGGGTAGGACAAAAGATGCCATGCAAGTTCTTTTCCATAAGCACGTATGACTATATTCGGAATACATGCCTACATTACATTGATGAACTGGAGCTAGTTCTGTGTCACCCTATGTTATAAGTTATAACTATTAAATGAGGAATCGCATCCGACATAATTATCCATCATTGATCCAATGCCTACGAGCTTTTCACATATTGTGCTTTGCTTATTTACTTTACCGTTGCTACTTTTACAACTACTACAAAACTGCTATCTTTACTTTTTGCCACTGTTACCATTACTTCCATACTACTTTGCTGCTAAATACTTTGCTGTAGATACTAAGTTATCCAGGTGTGGTTGAATTGACAACTCAACTGCTAATACTTGAGAATATTCTTTGGCTCCCCTTGTGTCGAATACTCTACCCTCGAAAGCTGTTGCGATCCCCTATACTTGTGGGTTATCAGGGGGCGTGCCCCCCACCCTCCTGGCCAGGGTGTGGGCCTCCTCTGTTATTTTCTTCGCTCAATAATTCTTATTAATTCCAAAAGTGACTTCCGTGGAGTTTCAGGATTTTTGGAGCTGTGCAAAATAGGTTTCCAATATTTGCTCCTTTTCCAGCCAGAAGCCCAGCTGTCGGCATTCTCCCTCTTCATGATAAACCTTGTAAAATAAGAGAGAATAGCCATAAGTATTGTGACATAATGTGTAATAACCGCCCATAATGCAATAAATATTGATATAAAAGCATGATGCAAAATGGACGTATCAACTCCCCCAAGCTTAGACCTCGCTTGTCCTCATGCGGAAGCCGAAATCGGAAAATATCTCCACATGTTCAGAGATAGAGGTGTTGATAAATATAAAATACGGACATGAGGGCATCATGATCATTCTTATAACAGCAACATGTATAGATTTTATCATATGATTTCTCATGCTCAAGTAACAATCTATTCACAATGTCAAGTATGGATCATAAACTTCATTGGGGGCTAACAAATTAAAGTCTTAGTCATTGAAGCAATTGCAATTTATCATAACATTAGAAAGAGTCAAGAATAGAGCTTTTCAGCAAGTCCACATACTCAACTATCATATAGTCTTCTATAATTGCTAACACTCACGCAATACTTATGGTTATGGAGTTTTAATCGGACACTGAGAAAGATAGGGGCTTATAGTTTCGCCTCCCAACGTATTCACCTTTGGGTGATGTCAACAATAATAGTTCATGCTAACTTACATCCAGTTGGATATATTTATCAGGATCTTTCCAACACGAGGTGCTTGCCGAAGGATAAAATGAAAAAGGGAAAGGTGAAGATCACCTTGACTCTTGCATAAAGTAAAGACATAAAGTAAAAGATAGGCCCTACGCAGAGGGAAGCAGAGGTTGTCATGTGCTTTTAGGGTTGGATGCACAAAATCTTAATACAAAAGAATGTCACTTTATATTGCCACTTGTGATATGAACCTTTATTATGCAGTTCGTCGCTTTTATTACTTCCACATCAAACAATCGTATAAAGCTTATATTCTTTGCACTAATAAGTCATACATATTTAGAGAGCAATTTTTATTGCTTGCAACATGACAACTTACTTGAAGGATCTTACTCAATCCATAGGTAGGTATGGTGGATTCTCATGGCAAAACTGGGTTTAAGGATAATTGGAAGCAAAAGTAGTATCTCTACTTGGTGGAAGGAATTTTTTTGGCTAGCATGAGGGGGAAAGGCAAGCTCAACATGTTTGAAAGATCCATGACAATATACTTTAACTGAGATGTGAGGAAACATAACCCATTACGTTGTCTTCCTTGTCCAACATCAACTCTTTAGCATGTCGTACTTAATGAGTGCTCACAATCATAAAAGATGTCCAAGATAGTATATTTATATGTGAAAACCTCTCTTTCTTTATTACTTCCTATTAATTGCAACGATGGCCAAAACTACGTTTGTCAACTCTCAACAAATTTTATGCCTCATACTCTTTATATGTGAAGTCATCACTATCCATAAGATCAATATGAACTCTTTTATTCTTTTTATTATTTCTACTTTCTCAAGATCATAGCAAGATAGCAAAGCCCTTGACTCAACGCTAATCTTTATTATATAGCTCGCGGACTCGATTACATAGAAGGATCACAAAGCAAAACTCAAAACTAATTCATACCAAAACTTTATTCTACTAGATCTAGATATTACTAAAAGGAACGAACTAAATAAAACAGTAAAGATAGGAGTGTGATGGTGATACGATATCGGGGCACCTCCCCCAAGCTTGGCAGTTGCCAAGGGGAGTGCCCATACCCATGTGATTATGTCGCCTCCTTCAAAGTTGGTGTTGTGATCTTCTTAGCGATGATGCCCCTCAGGATACGATTTTCCTCCTCGAGCTTATTGACTTGTTGTTTGAGATCCATATTTTCCTTGCGGAGCTTGCCCGTAATGGTTAAAGCTCCTTTTACCCAAGGATGATGCATAGCTTCTAGAGAACAAGTGACAATCTTTTTCATATTTTCATAAGAAAGAAATTTAACATTGGAAGGGATGACCGAATTTGGAATAGCCGAGCTTTGTAGTTCCCCCATCATGAATCCTGCTTGGAAGCGAGAGGTAACTTCTTGATCTTCCTCCATGGCATCTATCCTTTTCAAGTCGGCCTCCATCTCATCCTCCGTTGATGGTCCAAAGTGATAAGCATCGCTGTTTGCTCCTGGACCTGGCGTTGGGTGAGACACCCGACTCTCCCGGACTGACTCTTGAGAAGACATCTTGCTCTAAATCTGTAACAGAAACAACTCGAAACGAAAACAGAAGATTTTTGCGTGATACTGTGATCAAAACATTCAGGAGATTATATAATGAATTTTTACCGACCAAGAGAAGTAACGTGCAAGAAAACGGAGTCCGGGAGGCACACGAGGTGCCCACGAGACAGGGGGCGCGCCCAGTAGGGATGGGCGCACCCTCCACCCTCGTGGAGGCCTCGTGTCATTCCCGGATTACTTCTTGCTTTCCAAAATTCTGAAATATTCCAGAACGGAGAAAAATTGCCATTAGAATTGTTTTGGAGTTGGTTTACTTACCGTACCACATACCTATTCCTTTTCGGAGTCTGAAACATTCTGGAAAGTGTCCCTTATGTATTCCTCCAGGGTTACGGTTTCAATAATATTAGTTTCAACATTGATAGGATTACCGGAGATATAATGTTTGATTCTTTGACTGTTCACCACCCTCGGACTTATGCCTTCGAAGTTGTTAATTTTTATGGCACCAGAATGATAGACCTCCTCGATAACGTAAGGACCTTCCCATTTAGAGAGAAGTTTTCCTGCAAAAAATCTTAAACGAGAGTTGAATAGAAACACATAATCACCTACGTTAAATTCTCGCTTTTGTATTCTTTTGCCATGCCATCTTTTAACTTTTTCTTTGAACAGCTTGGCATTCTCATAGGCTTGGGTTCTCCATTCATCAAGTGAGCTAATATCAAATAACCTCTTCTCACCGGCAAGTTTGAAGTCATAGTTGAGCTCTTAATATCCCAATATGCCTTATGTTCAAGTTCAAGAGGTAAGTGACATGCTTTTCCATAAACCATCTTATATGGAGACATACCATAGTATTTTTATATGCAGTTCTATAGGCCCATAATGCATCATCAAGTTTCTTGGACCAATTCTTTCTAGATCTATTGACAGTCTTTTGCAAAATTAATTTGAGCTCTCTATTGCTCAACTCTACTTGAACACTAGACTGCGGGTGATAAGGAGATGCAATTCTATGATTAACATCATAATTAGCAAGCATCTTACGGAAAGCGCCATCAATAAAATGTGAACCACCATCAGTCATAAGATATCTAGGGACTCCAAACCTCGGAAAAACAACTTCCTTAAGCATCTTAATAGAGGTGTTATGATCAGCACTACTAGTTGGAATAGCTTCTACCCACTTAGTAACGTAATCAACAGCAACCAAAATATGTGTGTAACCATTAGAGGCAGGAAAAGGCCCCATATAATCAAAGCCCCAAACATCAAATGGTTCAATAACAAGAGCATAATTCATAGGCATTTCTTGACATCTACTAATATTACCAATTCTTTGGCATTCATCACGAGACAACACAAACTTACGGGCATCTTTGAAGAGAGTAGGCCGATAAAAACCAGATTGCAATACCTTATGTGCAGTTCTATCTCCAGCGTGGTGTCCTCCATACGGTTTGGAGTGACACTTGCATAGGATCTGTTCCTGTTCATGCTCAGGTACACAACGTCTAATAACACCATCTACTCCTTCTTTATAAAGGTGTGGGTCATCCCAGAAGTAATGTCTTAAATCATAAAAGAACTTTTTCTTTTGGTGGTATGTGAAACTAGGTGGTATAAATTTAGCAACAATGTAATTAGCATAATCAGCATACCATGGAGCAGTACGAGAAGCATTAATGACCGCTAGTTGTTCCTCAGGAAAGCTATCATCAATAGGTAGTGGGTCATCAAGAACATTCTCTAACCTAGACAAGTTGTCTGCAACGGGGTTCTCAGCTCCCTTTCTATCAATAATATGCTAATCAAATTCTTGGAGCAAGAGAACCCATCTAATAACTCTAGGTTTATCATCTTTCTTTTCCATAAGATATTTAGTAGCAGCATGATCCATGTGAATAGTAACTTTAGAATCAACAACATAGGTCTGAACTTATCACAAGCAAATATAACTGCTAAGAATTCTTTTTCAGTAGTAGCATAATTTCTCTGGGCAGTATCTAGAGTTTTACAAGCATACTGGATAACATTTAATTTCTTATCAAATCTTTGCCCTAGAACAGCACCTACATCATAATCATTAGCTTCACACATAATTTCAAAGGGTAAATTCCAATCAGGTGGCTGAACAATAGGTGCAGAGATCAAAGCTTTCTTAAGTATTTCAAATGCTTCTACACAATCATCATCAAAGACAAAAGGAATTTCTTTTTGTAATAAATTAGTCAGAGGCCTAGAGATTTTAGAAAAGTCCTTAATGAACCTCCTATAAAAACCGGCATGACCAAGGAAGCTTCTTACACCTTTAATGTCCTTGGGACATGGCATCTTTTCAATAGCATCAACTTTAGCTTTATCAACTTCAATACCTTTCTCAGAAATCTTATGCCCCAAGACAATGCCTTCATTAACCATAAAGTGGCACTTTTCCCAATTCAAGACGAGACTAGTGTCTTCACATCTCTGCAAAACTCGATCAAGGTTGCTCAAGCAATCATCAAAGGACGATCCATAAACGGAGAAATCATCCATGAATACCTCACAAATCTTTTCACAAAAGTCAGAGAATATAGCCATCATGCATCTTTGCAAGGTAGCAGGTGCATTACATAAACCAAAAAGCATACGTCTATAAGCAAAGGTACTGAAAGGGCAAGTAAAAGTAGTTTTGATTGATCTTCCGCTGACACAGGTATTTGAGAGAAACAAGAATAACCATCTAGAAAGCAGAAATGTGTGTGTTTGGATAGTCTTTCTAGCATTTCATCAATAAAAGGCAAAGGGTAATGATCTTTCTTAGTAGCTTCATTTAATTTACGGAAATCAATTACCATCCTATAACCTATAATAATTCTTTGCTGGATCAATTCATCTTTATCATTAGGAACGATAGTAATACCTCCCTTCTTAGGAACACATTGGAAAGGGCTTACCCAATCACTATCAACAACGGGATAAATTATACCTGCCTCAAGGAGCTTTAGTATCTCCTTTCTTACCACTTCTTTCATTTTAGGATTTAACCGTCATTGAGGATCTCTAAGTGGTTTGGCATCTTTCTCCAATTTTATTTTGTGTTGGCATAGAGTTGGACTAATGCCCTTAAGATCTTCCAGAGTATATCCAATAGCAGCACAGTGCTTCTTCAGAGTTTTCAATAATCTTTCCTCTTCCTGCTCTGAAAGGTTAGCTCAAAGACGGGATCATCCTTGGGTGGAGGGGGATCCCCTTGGATTTCAACATGTAAGTTGTGTTTCAGAATAGGACCCTGTTGAAGGAATACTTCATCTATTTCCCTTCTTTCATTCATAAACATATCATTTTCATGGTCTAGCAAATATTGTTCTAATGGATCAGTAGGAGGCACGACAATAGAATCACGACCAATAATCTCATCCTTACTAGGTGATTCTTTATCACGGGGTTGTCTACGAAACTTAGCAAGATTAAACTCATGAGACATACCCCTAAGCCAATTGTAACAATATCCTTTTCACAATCAATCCTAGCATTAACAGTATTCAAGAAGGGTCTACCAAATATAATGGGACAAAAGTCATCTTGTGGGGAACCAAGAACAAGAAAATCAGCAGGATATTTAACTTTCCCACACAAGACTTCAACATCTCTAACATCCCAACTGGTGAAATAGTATCTCTATTGGCAAGCTTAATAGTAACATCAAGACCTTCTAATTTGGCAGGTACAATATCATGCATAATTTCTTTATATAAGGAAATAGGTATTGCACTAGCACTAGCACCCATATCACATAAGCCATGATAACAATGATCTCCTATTTTAACAAAAATAATAGGCATGCCTACAACAGGTCTATGTATCTTAGCATCTGGTCTAGCAATATTAGCAGTTTCACCACAGAAGTAAATAACATGCCCATCTATATTATCATCCAAGAGATCTTTAACCATAGCAATACTAGGTTCAACTTTAATTTGCTTAGGAGGTGTATATGTTCTAGTATTACTCTTACGGACCACAGTCTAAGCTTTAGTATGATCCTTCATCCTAACAGGAAAAGGTGGTTTCTCAACATAAATAGTAGGAACAATAGGATCATTATAAGTGATAGTCTTTTCTTCAACTGTAGTAGGTGCAACTACTTTTACTTCAGTGGGAGGATTATATTTAAACCACTTCTCCTTAGGAAGATCAACATGAGCAGCAAAAGATTAACAAAAAGCAGCTACTATCTTAGAGTCAAGTCCATATTTAGCGCTAAATCCTTGAAAAGCATCGGTATCCATAAAATATTTAACACAATCAAACTTAGGTGTTATACCTGACTCCTTACCATCGTGGGAACCCCAATCTTCAGAGTTGCGTTTAATTCTTTCCAATAAATCCACTACAAAAGATACACTTCTGTGATGGTACGTGTTTGTCACAGTAGGTCGCGTTTTTTGTCATGCATGTACATCCATGACGATTTTATGAGTGAATCAAGATAGTCATACCTGTGTTGTCGTAGAAGTGTTCCATGACATTACCAAAATTATCATCACGGAAGTGTCCACTTCCATGACGATAAATCGCGGGTCACAGAAGTGCTTTCGTCAAGGGTGACCGACATGTGGCATCCACCGTAACGGAACGCCATTAAGCTATCGGGTCCGGTTTTGGATCCGATAACCCATTAACAGCCTGGACCAAGGGGGATTCTCCACATGTAAAATCATCATTGGCCGCAGGAAACACGTGTTGCCTCATCGTTGGGACAGATGTCATCCACTCATTGGACAGGAGGCGCCTATGATAGGTCGACACGTGGCACGGCCCAACAGTGGCCCATTTTGGTGAAAAAGGTCGGCCCAGTAAAAATTAGCAGGCCGGCCCATATAAGGCCTACTTGTGTCAGGTCCATTTAAGCCCACGGCCCGTACGAGATGTGTCAATTCGGCCCGTCAACGGCCCGTTAAAGATTTGACACCATTGTAGCCCATCGTCAGTTCGAGCCCGTTAACAGCCCGCTATATATTTGGGCTCAATATCAGCTCGATGAGATTTCGGCCCGTTAACGGCCCATTCAATGGATGGGCCAATTTTCAGGATGTACATCTTTCGGCCTTTTAGCGACTCATTTAAATGTTGGGCTACCTTCCGGCCCAGTGTGTCTTTCAGCCTGTTGACGGCCCATAAATCTGATGGGCCATTTGTAGTCGGACCTGAGTTTCAGCCTTTTAGCGGCCCATTTAAGTGTTGGGCCAATTTCCGACCCGGTGTCACTTTTAGCCTGTTGACGGCCCATAAATCAGTTGGGCCATTTGTAGTCGGGCCTGAGTTTTGGCCTTTTAGCGACCCATTTAAGTGTTGGGCCAATTCCCGGCCATGTGTGCCTTTCGGCCTGTTAACGAACCATAAATGAGTTGGGCCATTTGTAGTCGGACCTTAGTTTTGGCCTTTTAACGGCCCATGCGCTTCATGGTCCAATACCAGCCTGGTTTCTCTTTCGGCCTGCTAAAGGCCCACAACACAGTTGGGCCACTTACAAGACGACCTGACTTTCGGCCTCTTAGCGGCCTATTCTCTTCATGGTCCAGTACAAGCCCGCTATCTCTTTCAGGTTGCTAAAGGCCTATAGTATAGTTGGGCCATATGTAGCCCAAACTTAGTAACGGCCTGTTAACGGCCCGTGAAATAAATTGGGCCCACCTGTTGCCCGCTTTGATGTCGGCCTGTTAACGACCCGGGAGGTAAGAGGGCTGACCATTAACTTTCGGCCTAGTAACGGCCCATTAATTTAATGGGCCCACTAAAGTTCGTACATGTCTTTAGGCCAAATTAGATAATTTGAGCCCATTACGACGAGCAATTATGCACAGGACCAAAATCGATCAAGCAAAGGTATAGCATACAAGGAATAACGTTGCACATCCAGCATATATTACAGGAAATTACATCCACCGGGCAATCAAAGATTGATGCCAGTGCAAATAAATGAGCAGAACCTAACCATCTACAACGTCACAATCTGCAACCTCAGCATAGATGACGCCCATAAGCATGTGGGCAAGTTCTTGCTGCTTTGCTACACTGTCTTTGAAAACATTGATCAGTTGTTGTGTCGCACGACTCTACACCTCTGATTCATCCACCATTTCTACCATTGCTTCAGCCATTAATTGGTTCACAAACATACATTTATTCCGTTGCATTCGAGACATAGGATACTGAACAGATTCAGATGGCGATTTTGGCAGGCTTGTATTATTGATAGTGGAGAGTGTCTCGACCACTGCAACATAACATAAATTAGGACGGGAACCAAACAGATTAATCATGAGTTATTTCCATATTACCTGGCCTAGATTTACTGGAAAGAAACAATGGGGTTGCCTTGCTGTTTTCAGAGTTTGTCTTCTTATCTTCAGCAGCCTGCACAAAATTAACACACTAGCATTGCTATCATTGGCCAAGTCAGATAATAGAAAAGCAACATTGACACAACGAATGTCTGGGCAACTGGCCTACACAAAATTAACACAATATGGCACAGCTGTCATCAGCCAGGTAAGGTAATACGAAAGCAACATTGACACAATGAATGAATGGGCAACCAGAGAAGCACTACAATTCAGTAATGTGCGTGATATGAGATAGTACACTCGTGCAGCTCAGTATGCAAAACTACCAGGCAGTTTTGCTTACAAAAATCAACATTGGCGCCTTTTACATTTTGCTACAACTAATTTTAGATCAGATAAAGATTAGATTCACGTCGATTAACAAAATACATGCTGATGTAAAAATATAGTGATATACAACAGGTACTTACATCAGCATTGGAGCACAGAGAATTCCCGCAAGATATTTTCCTCTGATACGATCCCAATGGAGGTAGTCTTCTATTGTTTAACCTGATTTCCTAAAAGAGAGATGGGTAAGAAACATGTAGAAAATATGATCAGATTGCTATAAAATTTCATGATGCGACGATACACACACGCTTCTTAGAATGGAGTTGACATTCTTTTGCTGGACTGGAGCGGACTAGTTCTTTGGCCACTGGAATCTGCTTATTATCAGTGGGAGTTGGGTTTCTCTGTGCTGGAGCAGTATCTATGAAAAATGGAGTTGTTTTATTATCTCCTGGCGTTTGGGTCTTTTGCAAAGACCTGGTTTGTAACCCTTCAAATTCTAACATAGCCGTCTTCCCCTTGCATGCCTTATATAGAAGAATGGTGATTCAGTTATAAAACATGCTACAACAGAGATGGAATAGGTACTGAAGAATAGAAAGGCATGACATATTGACATGTATTCCCTCCATCCGGAAATAAATGGATGGGTCTAGGCGTATTTCAATTCTAGATACATCCAGTTCTATCCATTTCTGCGACATGTAATCCGGACGGAGGGACTATGATGTAAGAGCTAGGGATACGACAGGACAATGCAGTAAAAAACACTGAAAAACCCACTGTAGAACCAAAGTATTCAAACCCACTGATATGAGATAGTACACTCATGCAGCTCAGGATGCAAAAATACCAGGCAGTTTTCCTTACAAAAAACAACATTGTGGCCTTTAATCATACATTTTGCTACAACTAAATTTAGATCAGATAAAGGTTGGATTCACGCTGATTAACAAAATACATGCTGATGTAAAAATATAGTGATATACAACAGGTACTTACATCTACATTGGAGTACAGAGAATTCCTGCAAGAATCTTTCCTCATAAATGATACCATTGCAGAAATTCTTCTATCTGTTAAGCTTATTTTCTAAAAGAGAGATGGGTAAGAAACATGTAGAAAATATGATCAGCATGCTATAAAATTTCATGATTCAAGGATACGCACACGCTTCTTAGAATGGAGTTGACATATTTTTGCTGGACTGGAGCAGACTAGTTCTTTGGCCACTGGAATCCTCTTATTATCAGTAGGAGTTGTATTTCTCTGTGCTGGAGCAGTATCTATAAAAACTGGAGTTGATTTATTATCTCCTGGCGTTTGGATCTTTTGCAAAGGCCTTGTTTGTAACCCTTCAGATTCTAACATAGTCGTCTTCCCCTTGCATGCCTTGTATAGAAGAATGGTGCTTTAATTATAAAACATACAACAGTAGAGAGATGGAATAGGTACTAAATAATAGAAAGGCATGACATATTGACATGTATTCCCTCCATCCGGAAAAAAATGGATGGGTCTAGGCGTATTTCAGTTGTAGATACATCCTTTTTATCCATTTCGGCAACATGTAATCCGGACGGAGGGAGTATGGTGTAAGAGCTAGGGATACGACAGGACAACTCAGCAAAAAAACACTATTTGAATGTAATGTCCTGGAGTGTATCTACTCTGTTGCAATGACATGTGCTTAGCATGCTGATCATGCATGTAAATATGTCATGCCTTCCTGTTTTTCAGTACCTATTCCATTCGTGATAACATGTTTTCAAATTCAAGTATTGTCATTCTACTCTATCGCAATGCCATCTGCTTAATTTTGACATCATGCTTCTGAATATCTTATGCATTGTTATTCATCAATATGTACTTCATCTATCTACCATACCATGTTTTTTTACATTAAAGTGTTGTTCTAGTGCTCTGTTGCAATGCCATCTTAGTTTCCCAATCATACACGTGTATGTTGCCTTAGTTATTTCTGTACGTATTCCGCTAGCATACAGTTTTATATGCATGTTGTACCCATATCACAGGCCAAGTTAGAGCAAGGACCTTGTGGGGTGAAGAGGATTCATCATGTTTTTGCAAGTCTTCTGAAGAACTGCCTTTACATGTTCCATCATATTGGGTATCATTGACATCAAGTTTATTGGCCTTTACATTGCTCCGTGAGGTTCTTGTGGATATATCAGTGTGTGCAATTATATCTGACATGCATGGAAGACAACTAGTAGTTAGATTTATGTAATGAGTGCATGTAGGAGACGACATAAATAGTAGGACTAGGGTTAACTAGCAGCAACAGGTCTCATAAACTAAAGGGAGAACACAGATGAAAGCTACAGAATATGTATCGTTTGTACTCGAGATTAACTAGATGGCACACAGAAGTATTAAAGAACAACATAGGTAATACTAGAAGTGGTATAATACTATAATCACCAGCCTGTGGGATAGCATTGGCTGATGGATGATAACTACGGGACAACGTTACCTAAAGAACAAGTATCTTAGCTGAACTATGGAATGGCGTTAACTCCTAAACAAGACCCGTAAGAGATCAGCATGAATATACAGTGAAATGTGATGATCTATTTTCCATGCTTAGATGAATAACAAAGCCATAAATGTTGCACACAAGTAAGATGACGGTACAACCTATCTGGCTGCCATCCATACGAGTGAGCATCATGTGCTGACTTGTCGATGGCCCTGCAGTTGTTGTGGCTGGCCATGTCGGGCACGCGCATTCGATGTAGGGAACTGTTGAGTGGGGACTATAGCTCCCTTCTGGTGTATGCTTCCCTTGTTGGAGCAGCTGTGGTGAGTCGGAAGACGGTGTGTCTGAAGATGCAGATAACGCATAATGTTAAGAACGACATATCTCTTTGATCTGAAGAAATACACTAAGAGATCAACAGCAAGGTACGAGAGTGGTCACACGTCTGTTGACTGAAGACTAAATTGGGGTCACACGATTTTATTTTATTTTGGTACTGTTCGATCTACGTCGGATGGCTTGATGGCCGTCTTGTGCCTCCCGGCTGACACTGTTCAGAATCTTCCCCGAAGAGCTAGCGACCAACGGCAGAGCAGCCTGCCTCCGCCGTCCGTGGGCCCGGCCAAAACCCCGCTCCCCGCCCCACCATACTGTTGTGGTTGTGCCACCCCCGGGTCAATCCACAAAGACTCCCCATCATCCAGATCCGGCGGCGGTAGTACCTACAACCCACGCAACTCTAAAAGATAGCCATCTAAGCGCTGCTTCCGTGGAAAACTTGCGGCCCCGCACCCTTACGGTAGACACCAGCCAACCGGCAGCCTAGGAGCTCCGCCGCCTCGTGGGGTGCTGCTTCCCATTGGGAATCGATTGGCCCAGAATAAAAATTCAGACAATTGATGCCTAAATAAAGTGATTTGAGATGAGGGTGCGACCTATCTGGCGGCATGGTGAAGTAGGCAGGTCCAGCTGCTGAGTCGGTGAGGCCGGCGCGGTTGCGGTGGCGACCGGCGGCAGGGAAACATCGATGTCGCGACGGTCGACGGCTACAGGGAAGCAGCGTCAGGACTCTGGACGGATCTGAAGTTAGAGCCGCTCCGGCGCTGTGAACAACGGCGGGGGTGAATCGGCTCCGGTACGGTTCACGCAGCCGTCGTCGAGGCAGCACCAGCAGCACGGAGTAAGAGGCACACGGCCCAATGCACGACGGCAAATGGACAGTGTCTCCGGCATTAGGGAGGAGGGCGGCTGTGAAATTGGTGCGGTGGGGGCGCCATGGAGGTCGGGCTGAGGTTTCGCGGCTCTGGAGAAGGGAGCTTCCCGGGGAGAAGGTGATTTGGCGCCTGATAACCCACAAGTGTAGGGGATCGCAACAGCTTTCGAGTGTAAAGTATTGAACCCAAATTTATTGATTCGACACAAGGGGAGCCAAAGAATATTCTTGAGTATTAGCAGTTGAGTTGTCAATTCAACCACACCTGGAGAACTTAGTATCTGCAGCAAAGTGTTTACTAGCAAAAGTGGTATGATAATAAAGTTAACAGTAGCAAAAGTAAAGATAATTGTTTTGGGTTTTTATAGTAGTTGTAACAGTAGCAGCGGAAAAGTAAATAAGCGAAGAACAATATGTGAAAAGCTCGTAGGAAATGGATCGGTGATGGATAATTATGCCGGATGCGATTCCTCATGTAATAGCTATAACATAGGGTGACACAGAACTAGCTCCAGTTCATCAATGTAATGTAGGCATGTATTCCGTAAATAGTCATACGTGCTTATGGAAAAGAACTTGCATGACATCTTTTGTCCTACCCTCCTGTGGAAGCGGGGTCCTAGCGGAAACTAAGGGATATTAAGGCCTCCTTTTAATAGAGAACCAAAACAAAGCATTAGCACATAGTGAATACATGAACTCCTCAAACTATGGTCATCACCGAGAAGTATCCCAATTATTGTCACTTCGGGGTTGTCGGATCATAAAACATAATAGGTGACTATAGACTTGCAAGATAGGATCAAGAACACACATATATTCATGAAAACATAATAGGTTCAGATCTGAAATCATGGCACTCGGGCCCTAGTGACAAGCATTAAGCATAGCAACGTCATAACAACATCAATCTCAGAACATAGTGGATACTAGGGATCAAACCCTAACAAAACTAACTTGATTACATGGTAAATCTCATCCAACCCATCACCGTCCAGCAAGCCTACGATGGAATTACTCACGCACGGCGGTGAGCATCATGAAATTGGTGATGGAGGATGGTTGATGATGATGACGGCGACGAATCCCCCTCTCCGGAGCCCCGAACGGACTCCAGATCAGCCCTCCCGAGAGAGATTAGGGCTTGGCGGTGGCTCCATGACGTAAAATGCGATGAAACTTTCTCTCTGATTTTTTTCTCCCCGAACGTGAATATATGGAGTTGGAGTTGACGTCGGTGGAGGTCCAGGGGGGCCACGAGATAGGAGGGCGCGCCCTAGGGGGGGCCTATCTCGTGGACAGCCTGTGGGCCCCCTGGTGTATTTCTTTTGCCCAGAAATTCTTATTAATTCCAAAAGCTGCCTCCGTGGATTTTCAGGACATTCCGAGAACTTTTCTTTTCTACACATAAAACAACATCATGGCAGTTCTGCTGAAAACAGCGTCAGTCCGGGTTAGTTTCATTCAAATCATACAAGTTAGAGTCCAAAACAAGGGCAAAAGTGTTTGGAAAAGTAGATACGTTGGAGACGTATCAGCGCCCACGAGGTATGAATGGGGGGCGGGGGGAATTGGGAGGGGAGTGGAACCATGTCTTACGGACGCATTTGTCTGAAATGTGAGGGGGAGTTACAGTTCTACTGTTGCCTTTAGGCTTCTCAGCTTGGGTCTGTGTACTGAGGGTCGGGGATAGTAGAGTAACTTTGCTTCTCCCCAAATAGTGGGCGGGAGCGATTTCGGGCGAGGAGGGCGTGTTTTGAACTATAGTGGGCGCGAGCGATTTCGGGCGAGGAGAGTGTGTTTTGAAATAGTGGGCGCGAGCTATTTCGGGCGAGGAGAGCATGTTTTGCCGACCATGGTTTATGAATTATTCGGCTCATGTCATTTCGGCCGAGGAGAAGGCGCACTTGGATGAAGTTACGAACCTACCCTCGATGTACAACGGGCCAATTGATGCGTGTCCCACATAGGACGGTAATTTCATGTCTCCCATTTATTTGCTCGGGCGAATTCCACCGAGCAGAGAGGATGTTTAACGGTTTGTTCAAATTTGGGGAGAATGAGCATTCACGTCTACCTTACCAAGTCGATTCGAATCAAATTTTGAAATATTAGCTTGCCTCTTCTTTTTAGATGGAGAGATGATGCTCAGGAGTAATGTGTTTTTACATGCTCGTTGCTAGCGATTTACTATATGACAAATAGTTGACCCACTCAAAAACGCGAATCAAACCTAAAATGAAATATCTCGATTCAATGAAATAGCTCGTTCACTCGGTCAAAATAGTGAACTAAATCCAAAATTGAACACCTCAATTGAGTAGCATGTTGTACAGTATTATAGTACTCCATGAACATGTTGAAAGTCAAATTAATGAACTTGTTTGATATACGCATATATCCATTCATGTGTGGATTGCAGACAACATGTTCTCCAATTTAAATATTTGAATGCAAGTTTATATTGAAACATGATTTATATCAGTCTTTGATGCATAAAACGCGACCTCCCCCTCTCCCGGACTCCTGTTCTCTCTGTCTCTCTCTCTCTCTCTCTCCCTCTCTTTCTCTCGCCGACAATCTTCAATTATGTCGCATGCATCCGACACAAAAACCTTGTTGGTCCCTCTCCCTTTCTCTCCATCTCTCTCTCTCTCTCTCTTTGTGTGTGTGGGGGGGGGGGGTCTTTCTAGTTAGCATGCATATATACACCATCTATAGGTCTCTCTCGCACACTATGTATGATACTCTAGCTAGTCCAAGCTACATATCTTGGGTGCACTCATCGTATGCACATAAATTCCTTGGCTCTTTGCCCGTAACTCTCTCACGCACCACTCTGTCGTCTCGGAGCTCTTCCCCCCTCTCTCAAACTCTCCATCCACCTGGGTCACACATACACATGCATATCTCACTCGCACTCAATAGGCCCATCTAAAACTCTATCTCTCTCCCTCATTCTCTCTCCATCTCACATGCACACACACAATCTCATGCCTAGCTAGCCAAGTATGATGGTCTCTCACTCAATTGTAGGCACACGCAGTCCCCCCTATATGTATATGACTAGCTAATCTTAGTCTCCATCACAAACATATGCATGGTCTATCTCGATTTCTCTCAGGGCATCTTTCTATCGCGCACGCACCTCCCTCGATCTCCCACCCATATAGTCCCCTCACTATCTCGAGGGGATCTCTCTATCACAAACACACCCTCTCTCCCTCCCCATGCATCCATGCCATCTATGTGTCCCTCTCGACCTTTGTTCCTTGTTGGCCAGACCTCTATTGGACATGTGCTACAGGGGTGTATCTCTCTGTTGCAAACAATCACACACTAGCTATCTTCGTGTATCTCCTCCCCTTGCTTTTCCATCTCGGAGATGCATGCATGATATGTTCGCATAAGAAACGAAAAAACACACACACTCTCTAATTTATCGTTTGTTGTCACTTTCTCTTTCACACACATACTCTTTTTTCACACTTACTCATTCTCCTTCACACGCACTTGATCTGTCTCGACTTAGGCACTCTCCTCGGTCCATAGCATATAGATTTATTGAAAAGTCAAACATCACAAAGTTTGACCATGTACGTGGAGAAAAACAATTACATCTAGTACGGCAAACATATACCGTTAGATTCGCCATGAGATGTAGTTTTGTATGATGTATCTTTGGTGTTGTAGATATAAATAACATTTGCGTAAACCTGATCAAAGTTTCCAAAGTTTGACTTCTAAAAAATTTACATGCACTGCATTATCGAGCGGATGGAATATCTCTTTCCCCCTCTCAGCTATCCGACGCACCACTCAGCCTTATCGGGGCTCCTCAATCTCTCTCAAACTTTATTGGTCAGTTTGGTTCGTGACCTGACCTTCATGCCTTGATGGCCAGTACTACATGGTGTGGACGTGAGATGTAAAATATTTCTGTCTGGCCAGGCTTGTGTGGTGCTGAAGCGTTTGGTTCATGCCTGGGCCAGGCAAAGCATCAATGTCCCATCAATCAATCCATGCAGCAATTATTTAATGCTAATATCCATCCATGTTGCTGTTAGCCTCGTGGCCGCACGACCAGGCACGGCCAGGAGTTCGAAATCGGTCGCCTGGGCCAGGCTACTTACAGTGTCTGGAGTCCAGCCAGGCTAATTAAAGTGCAAGGGAACCCAGGCCAAGCAGGCTTTCTTTTTCACAGGGTAGCAACCAAACAAGCGTGCATGAAATCTAGCCACAACCCCAGGCTAGGCAAAAGATGCTTAGGACGCAAGCCAAACGTACCTTATATCACCCTGGTTCACACATACACATGTCTCGCTCGCGCTATACATATAGACCCATCCAACACTCTCCGCCCTTGTTCTCTCTCCATGTGACACGCACCCCCCTAAGTACCATAATCCCTCACTCCATCATAGGCGGAAGCACCCCCCCCCCTAAGTATGATTATCTCTTACTAGCCATCAGGAACACACGTATTGTCTCCTTCCATCCATACGTCTATCTCGATATCTCTCGGGGCATCTTCTATCGCGCACACACCTTGTCACTCGATCTCCCACCCATGTAGTCCCATCACGATCTCCAGGGGATCTCTCTATGACAAACATACACTCTCTCCTCCCCATGTTTGCATTTCCTCCGTACGTCTCTCTCGACCTCTCTCCCTTGTTTGTCAGACCCCTCTTGGCCACGTGCTAGGGGTCTTGCTCTCTCGGTTCCAAACAACCACACACTATCTCCTCACCTTGCCTCTGTTGTCGAAGATGCATGTGTGATATGTTTGCATAAGACACACACGCTTTTTCTCTACATTTATCGTGCGTTGTCCATGTCTCTTTCACACACGCACACACACTTTTTCACTCTCTCTCTCTCTCTCTAGTTAGGGACTCTGTCACATCCATAAGCATATGGATGTTTTGAAAAGTCAAACCTCAGAAAAGTTTGACCAGGTATATGTGGAGAAAAACATTTACATCTGGAACGATCATTAGATTCATCACAACATGTACTTACTTCATACTATCGTTTATCTTTGGTATTGTAGATATAAGTAATTTCTTTATAAACTTGGTCAAAGTTTCAAAATTTTGACTTTAAATAAAATGTTGGAACTACATTATCAAACGGAGGGACTAGCTCTCTCTCTCTCTCTCTCTCTCTCTCCCTCTGCTATCTCTCACGGGCCTCCCCTCTCACTCGAACTCTCTATACTGATGGATTATACGCTCACTGTGTCAGCGTATAGCTCCATATATTGTTTAGTTGACCGGTCAACCAATCCACATGCTGCCTTGTCAGCTCGTGTTCTGTATCTTCGTGTGTTGGCCCATGTGGCAGTGGGTGAAAATAAGGAAAGTAGAGGCCCATCTGACACGCGGTGAAGTAAACAAAGTTGAAACCACTCGGGGTAGCACCCCGCTCGCTAGTAAATTGAGGGCGCATTGAGGACACACTTCTTGCGCGTGAAGGACGCACTCGCGCACAATTCACCACTGCGCGGCAGCATGCATAGAAGGACGCACTCGCGCACACCCAGCACACAACACACACCAGCACACGTGTACACTGGCGTCGCCGCCGGTTGAGATGGATGGCCAGGCAGCCAACAAGCGGAGGCGGCTCGAGCCAAAACCGCATCCGACGAGCCTAGACTTCATCAACAGCCTCCCCGACGACATGTTGCTCATCATCATCGGCCTCCTCCCCACCAAATCTGCCGTGCGGACCAACCTGCTCTCCCGGCGGTAGCGCACCCTCTGGCGCTGCGTCCCCCTCAACCTCACCGTCGACAGCTGCCTCTGCGACGGGGATTGCAAACGCATGGCCGCAGTCTCCAAGATCCTTTCATCGCACCCTGGGCCAGCCAGACGCCTTGACATCTGCATGTTCAGTACCAATTGCAAGGTCCAACCCAAGTTCGACGAGTGGTTTTTATCCCCCGCCCTAGATCAGCTCAAGGAGCTCAGCTTTGAAGCTGGACGATGTCGCTCTCTGCCGCCGTCTGCGCTCCGCCTCACGCCAACGCTGCGCCGCGCCAGCTTCAGCTCCTGCTGTCTTCCCTAGATTAATGTCGCGCCCGCCCTTCTTCTCCCTCAACTCAAGCATCTTGACCTCTCGACGTTGTCATCTAAAAGAAGGCTATGGGGCACCTGCTCCGCAGTTGTACTACGCTCGAGTACCTTCGTCTTGAGCAGATCCATGGGTTCATTAGCCTCCACATCGCCTCGACGAATCTCTGATGGATTTATGTGGCTTGCTGGCCCCGCAACAAGACATCAATTGGGAAGAGATCACTTCAGCTGTTCCACGTTATGGTCATTGAGAATGCGCCTTTCCTTGAGAGATTGCTTGTATCGGATCTAGAAGGTCCAACAAAAATCAGGGTCATTGACGCGCCGAAATTGACAGCGTTGGTGTACTCGTCTGCCAAATTCTCCGAACTCTTAATTTGGATCCATAATCGTTCAGGTACATCACTCATCTTCTTCTCCGTCTTCTTGAAATTCACATTTTTAAATTTCTTCTTGATGTATTTACGACCGTCTTCCAGAAAATGATTCCCACAAGCTTGACCCAGTCCATGTGCACAGTGAAGATCTTGGCACTAAAATCTATCGGCCCCAATCTAGATCAAGTTGTTGGATTCCTTACATGCTTTCCGCGCACGGAGAAGCTACTCATCGAGGTGAAACTTCTTTCCTATAAGTAAACGGTAATCACAACGTAGCTCAATTTTTTCGTAATTTTCCCAAATTACAATGACAAGTGTAGTGTTCAAAACTGCATCTACGCACTGCACTGAAAGAAATGTTTTTATTATTTTTTCTCACGTGATCACCTGCATCATTTTTATGATGTACTACTATAGTAGCCTAGGCTAGTCATAGTGGAAAGTAACTTAGA
The DNA here is from genome assembly GCF_002162155.2 of Triticum dicoccoides. Classification (NCBI taxonomy): domain Eukaryota; kingdom Viridiplantae; phylum Streptophyta; class Magnoliopsida; order Poales; family Poaceae; genus Triticum; species Triticum dicoccoides. The sequence continues at coordinate 692,204,355 of NC_041393.1, forward strand.
CTACTCCGGTAACTCTATGGTTACCCTAAGAGCAAGTACTACCTCCGTCCTGGTTTACTCTTCCAATTTTGTAGTATCAAAATTTGACCATAGATTTAACTGACAAAATGCTAATGCATGTCACTAAGAACTATATCGTTCGATTCGTATTTGAACATAATTTCAAATGGTGTAATTTTTAGTGACATGCATTGGCATTTTCTTAGGTAAATCTATGGTCAAAATGTTATACTAAATACGAGGTAGTATTCCCTCCGTCCCAAAATTCTTGTCTTACATTTGTTTAGATACGGATGTATCTAACACTAAAATGTAACTAGATACATCCATATTTAGACAAATTTAAGACAAGAATTTTGGGACGGAGGGAGTACAAAAGTGGGCTATGTAGGCCAAAACACGTGCCAAATTCACTTGTGATGCATTTGGCATCGATGCCCCTCTATTGCTCACCTGGTGCCCCAATCTGGATCACCTGCTTTGCTCCGGTGCCAAATTAACTCAAGCAATGAAAAAGCATTGCGTGGGAGAGAGAGAGGACTGAGTCAATAAAGAAACACTTGTTTGGGAGAGTGAGAGGCTGGTGTAGTTGGTTTGATTGATTTGTTTATACATGTGGGTCTGTGTGCATAGCGGTGCCAACTCTCTCATATCGCGAAGCGGTGCCAAAATCTTTTGATTTGACATTGATGCGTATTATGTGGCATACTTTTGCGAAATATGGCATCGGCCACATAGTGGAAGGCAACAAATGCCCAAGCTCTTCACGTGCTCCTAGTTAAATGAGAGGAAACAGAGAGAGAGAGAGAGAGAGAGAGAGAGAGAGAGAGTGAAAAAATATCACTAGCCATCCAACCCTATCATATGAGCGAATGATATTGGTACCTCTTGATGACACGGCAATCTTATACAGCCAGCTGCTCTAATATGTTCTCTTATTTTGCAGATAAAAAAAGACCCAAAAGTGAAAATGTGCTGCACTATAACAATCTCATCGAATGTCTTGATCTCCATCTTACAGAAATTGATTTGATCGACTACCGAGGCAGCACATCTGAGATTAAATTGGCCAGGTTCTTTGTTCTGGAGGCAAGTGTGCTCAAGGAAATGAGGTTTGGCGTTCTTTGGCGCAACAACGAATGGCGTGCTGATCACCGCAAGCATCTAAGCCTAAATGACAAAGTCTCCATAGAAGTTGAATTTGTTTTTGAAACATCAAGTGGCCAGAGACTCGAAAACTTATTTGCCCATTAGTGACTTGTCAGGGCAGTGGATTTTAGTTTGTACGATAATGCTGCATCCACCTAAAGTAACGAAAGTTCTTACGTAAACTTCCTAGTAATTCCCTCTTCGTAGGTGCAACATTACTCCTAACATTTGTAATATCAGTTTGAAACTTGTAATATTGTCGTGTCCTATTCCTGCGTTTTCAAAATCCTGCGAATCAAACATGTCCTGAGTTGGTGATCATGTTGTGCCTCCCATCTTTCACCAATAGCCGTCGGATCTAGATCTGACGCATACAAACCAAGCTTCTCCATTTTTACAAAAAGATGCCCACACTTGTTCCCTATTTACAAACAACTCCTTGTCTCGCACAATCAGCCTTATCTCCTCCCCACCACATCTAGAAGGCCGTGGAAAAATCTGGCACGATGGCCGTTGCCGGCGCTGTCCACCCCCAATCTTGGTGTTCCATGCAATGCACGGGCATCTACTCATGGGAAATTATGTCGAACAGGGCTAGTTGTAAACAGGCTAGCTCTACAGCCATGATGATAGTGGCTGCGGACAGTGAGGCTGACTATGGTATGCCGAACACGGCGCCTATACTCAGGTGTCATCTCCGGCGCAGGGTCTTGTCACTTCACTGTGGGGAGCAGCACGTAATAATTTGACCAACGGGTAGTACAGTGCTAGTACTCCTACTACATTGGTAGTACTACTACTAGTACTAGTAGCACCACGGTCTGGATTTAGGAGTACTACCACGTCCATCTGGATTTTAGTATTTGACTAGCAATATCTAGTAATGCATGTCACAAAAAATGTACTACTCCCTCTGTAAATAAATACATGGTGTATTGTTTTATTCCTATCGGCGAGAGAACTTAATGTATTTTTGCTAACTAAACATTGCATGTCATGTTTGGTAGTCTCAAGTCATTGAAAGCATGCACGGCCCACATCTCATTGGTTGATATGTCAAGAAATAAGAAACAAGGAGGGAGTTAATGCACCGTGCCTAAGTGTTTTGAGATTATTTGGTTTTCGTAAGGCGACTTACAAAACATTTTTGTTTACATGCATTAACATTTTATTAGTTAAATCAAAGGTCAAAACTTGGCGCAAAATGCAAAGGGGACCAATAAACCAGTAAACATCAAACTTCTCTCGTTTGGCCCCAACTAGAGGTCCGGTGAGATGACTATACTGCACCAGCACGGAGAGGGACGCAGCTTCATTGACTTACTGCAAGTGCCTTTGGGTGAATGACATGTGGGCCCAAGGGGTGGCTGGCCCACCTATCATACAGCCAAAGGCAGGTGCAGTAGAGGGTCGAGGAGTAGTACGAAATCCTACGCACCTACGCACGCTAACCAAGGGCAAGAGTGATCACTCGAATCGCAAGATCAGTTGACTAGAAGCTAAGCTAGACCCATGGAGGCGATGAGCGCGAGCATCAGCCGGCTGTGCCAGATGGTCCACGATGCCGGCCTGCGGCCCGACACCAAGGAACGTCTCCAGGTATTGCTTGAGGCCACCAGGGCGAGGGGCCGCTTGGACGACAGCTTCGTCTCCTTGTTCAATGAGGTCCTCGTCTGTCTTCAAGAAGCTCGCGAACGACTTTGACGTACGCCTCCAGCTGACGCGCCTAGGCTCTGTGATGCCCGCCACCCTCAATGGCCAGTATGGTGACAACCTCTTTGACGCACTGGTGGCCCTGCGACTGCCCGCCGTCGCGCAGGAGAATGTCCACCTCGAGGTCGCGCCGTGCAGCGCCTGGCGCAGCAAGACACCATCGACACAATCACCCACGTCTACGCGCAAATCATCCACAAGGACTACTACATGCAAGAGGAGGATGATAGGACCCTGGCCTTCTTGGACCGCAGGGCAACCTTGGACGGCATTGTTCAGAAGCACGATGAGCTCGCCGCCAATGTCGCTACTCCTCACACGTCGGTTGGTGACCCGACGCACTAGGGTGTGAGGATGTCGTTGATGGATCCGTATGTATTTTTTATCTTTCCGTCAAATCCATGTAGTACTATATGGTACTACTAGTAATTATCTCACCTTTCGCATCAACTTCATAATTTTCGTATGTACTCCATGCATGAACGGCGCCAGAACCAAACTTCTCATTACTCTAGGAAAAATTGTTATTTTATATCTATCGGTCGCGCCATGGAGCAGAACCAAATTTTACAGGTTACGAGTTCAAAAGGAAAAGTCTGCCGTGTTCGCGTCGCACCTCCACACGGTTGGTCCGACACGCCGCTCAAGGGGGAATGCGTGCGGTGTTGCATTTTCACTTACAAGTGGGACCGCAGTTGAGCAAACCGACTATCGGCAAACCCCCACCCCGCCCACCGCGCGATGATGAGAAAACATGAGGGAGAAAAGAAGGCTGTAGCATGGACTCCAAGAAAATTGGTGTCGGTGGGACTCGTGTGGGTGGCGTGTGCCGTACTGCTAGACGTGAATGCTAATTATGGCCCATGCCACCCCACTATACCGAGCCTATATCGAGGTACGTAGAACAAATTTCCTGGAGTCCGTGCTCAGCCCTCCTCTATCTCTCTTCTCAGCCAGCCAGCGGACGCGCATAGCCCATCGTCTGTTTGCTCACATGCGGTCCCACATGTTAGTGAAAACGCAAGAGGACCCACTGAACCTGCACATCTTTCACCTCGACGTGCTGGTGATGAAAAACAAATCCAATGAAGATCTTCGGTGGCCGCTTTTGGAGTTACTCAAGAGTAGTAAGATTCTATTTACAATTTAACCCAAGATGCACATCACGTGGCTTCAACTACCACTCTATTTTCTTGCATGACACGACCTGGATGCTGGATGTCCCACGTGTCGGCAAAAGGAGGAAGAACCCGACCAAATCTTCGGTTGTGCTCTCGGATTAGACTAGTTGTGCTAACTTAAAAAATTTATTGTGTACTCCCTCCGTTCCAAAATACTTGACTTCCATTTGTCCAAAAATGGATGTACCTATATTTTAAAACATGTATTGTGGAACGGAGGGAGTAGAATGGATGCAAGTTTTGGTATTGGGAAGAAGAGTACATCCATATATTGATAGAGCGTTGGAGTTGGCCTTACAAGTGGGACCGCAGTTGAGGAAACCGACTATCGGCAAACCCCCACCTCGCCCGCCGCGTGATGGCTGATTTAGAGAAACGATGAGGTTGAAGAGATTGCTCTAGCACGGACTCCAAGAAATATGGTGTCAGATGGAAGTCGTGCTGGTGGCGTGTGCCGTACTCCTGGACGTGAATGCTTGTTCTGGCCCATGCCACCCTACTACTCCTACTACTTACTATATAGTACTAGTATCGAGGATTCGAGGTGCTGGTTATGTACAGCGAACACATTAACAAATGGCTACAGTAAAAACACCCGCCCGACGCGCGAAGCATGTGAAGCTAGTACAAATAGTGTACTACTATTGTTGATTGGCCTCATCTGATAACCTGTTACAATGCACGTACAATTATGTATTCGGAAAATATTTTTTTGCCTCGTCGCACCACTCACTCAGAGAAGCGACTCGGAAACCATTCATAAATTTAGTAAGTTTATCACAGGCATATCATTTTATTACATACAACAGGTAATCAACCCACATCGACAACAAGGATACATTATAAATACTAAAGTTTTCACCACACAACAAATAACAAGCAATTAAATGAACTTCAACTCAACCATTCCTCGGTGTTGTAAACGCTTGCTTTGAACCACAAGTGATTCTCTGGGACGGTCCATCCATTGTCATCCAGGCTGAAGCGGCCTACTATATCAGTACCAAGGTAGGGAACCACCCAAATGCCCGAGGTATATACACCGTTGCTTCTCATAAATGGTAGTAATGTTGTGTCAACAGTAGTTGGATCGCCTTTCAGCATCATTGGATAGTTTTGTCCAAGGAAGAGCGAGTTTTCTCCAAGACTATCAATTCTGTACCAGGGAGAAGGAGTTGGCGCTAGCACACTAGTATCCATCCTGAATACCATGCAACGGGTGTTGGAATAGGTCTGGAGAGTGCGACCATGGGATACTACACCTGCTTCCTTAGTAGTAACATCATCAGTGGGCTGTATACACACAAGAAGAGGTGATCCATCGGAATTAGTTACCAGGCGCCACAAAGTATATGGGCGCTACTCGTCCTCATGCTCGTGATCATCACCATCGTCATCTCCCCCTTAGTTATAAAATTTTTCAAGTATAGGTGGTGGAATGTTCACAGGACCTTGGAAACACAAGAAGAAGGTTAATTAGTAAAGGGAAACTTGCTAACCCGCATGCATGTGTATGAAACAATTATAATTACGGTGGAAGACAAATGTACCGAAATCATAAGGATTCCATGCAAAAACAGTGCCATGAGTGGTGGCGGAAAACACAAGGCCCTCGTATTGAATTGCATCACAGTACTCATCCGTGTACAGAAACTGATTTTTGAGCAATATCCATCCAGTCAAACCACGAAGGACGGCAAGAAGCTTGTCGAAGATAGCAACAACTTCATAGTTGTTGTAATTCCAAGAGCGGTTGGGAACTCGACAAATTGCTATCTTCCATAAAAGACAGTCACCATGATCGTATTTGAACGTGCATACAATACCGGTGTGCTCAACCTCTGGGCAGTCTGCTGAGATTTTTGGAAGTGGAACCCGGTCACGAGTGTACACATTCACAAGTTCCCACTCGCAGTTGGACCCAATGTAAACAACCCAATCTCCATTTGCGCCTGCCCAAGCCTTACCCTCAAGCAATGGCATCTTAACATCATACATATCATTATCAAGTGGCATCAACTTGCACAAGGCGAGGCCTCCGTCGTCCCCGCGCCAGTCATCAGGGTCACGGCGAAGAAGATAGGGGAGATCAAACCGGTCCTTGACTCTTGGGTTCCTTGTAATGATGTTATTAGTTGAGTCGAGAATGGGCTTGAACGAACCTGCCATGCTAGTCGAGGTGATGATGTCGCACCGATCAATGAGTTCCTCCACCACGTCATCTTTCAGATCGGGGCAAGAATAACAGGGTCATTTCCGGCCTGTTCCCTCCATGGAGAAGACGATCGAACAATGGCAGAAGAAAGGGTGACGGGCTAAAGGAAAATGGAGGAGGGAGAGGAAGAGCGTGCGACAGCAGTTCCAAATCGAGAGGGGAAGGCGAAGAGTCAGTGGACGGTTGCCAGTTTGCCACGGTTCATGAAGAGGCACCCCAGCCTACACGTCCGTTCGGAAATACTAGTAGAAAAGGACTCGCCGTCGTCTCACTTATATGTTGGAACAGGACCACATGTCAACGAAACATGGTGTGTAATTTCTCGTGCAAAATGTGATCTGACCGCGTTGGCCAGAGGTGCCGCATTAGTTATCGACCTTTATTTTTTTAATGGTGTGCCGTTCAGTTTTGAAGCACGACTAACTGGTACTGTACACAGAGAAAATATAAACTACTCTACCACTACTCCACCTCCAGTACTAGTAGTATAAAAACATATATATGCTGGAGCTTCAGCGCTTTCTTGCTAAGGGCTGCCCACTTGCTTCTCACACTACCACCCTCTCTCCAGACCTAAAAAAGACGGCCTCTCTCTCCCTCCTCACCGGTGGTCACAGATCCGCCGGGGAAGAAAAGGATGTGCAGCGTTGACGCACTCATCATTGGCGAGCGAGGTCACACACTGAAGACAAGGTCGTCCTCTCAGACCTAGCGCCCGCGCGGGATGGCCTCCGTCCCCAAGCTCGTTGTCGTAGTGTGTGCGGAGCATGACAATCACGAGCGAAGCCACTTCCCGCCGACCCTCAGGTATGCTACCTCTTTTCGAACCATACCCTTGTTCTATTGCCCCATCTGCCACGTCATTGCATGTGGATCTTTTTCCACTCCACCATCTTCCCAATTTGCTATCCCCTGCTCTGCTGGCCACGCAGACGAAAACCATAATTTGCACTATTAAAGGAAACCCTACTTCATGCAGACTAATCCATGTCTGGGTTGAATAAGGAAAGGAAGGGAGACTATATTGTCCAAGAGAGTAGGCATTCACTACTAGGGAAAAGGCTAGCAGCAGCGCGGGTTTTAGGTGTATCAGTAGCACGGGGAGTGGCGCTACAGCTAACACATAGCAGTAGCGCGTGCTCACCAGCGCTACTGCTACACAAGTGTAGCAGCAGCGTGCTTAGTGGAAGCTCGCTACTGCTAGTAGCTCTAGCGCGCTTTGCCTGGACGTGCTACTGCTATCGCGGCACTGCTGCTAACTTTTATACACTCGCTACTGCTAATTTAAGTAGTTTTTTGTTTTTTTTGGCATATTTGTTTTGTATTTGAATAGACTTTATAGAAGAATCTTTAGCACATAGAAATGTCATCATGATACACATACAAATGCTTGCGAGACCACAAATGTAATCATAGCATATACATACAAATAGTCTCATCATAATCATCATCCAACACAAAGTGGTATCTTGTCATCATCTCGAAAATAGCGATACATGCAAGTCTCGAATACTTGCAACTACAACAACGACATCCATCTAAACAAAGGTATACGCAAGAAGAGCTATCACTATGAGTGAGAGCGGAACTATGCAGTACATGAGGTGGCGGTTACGAGTCCTCTCTCGCGCTAGCGTGAACCTCAAGTAACTAGCTTCTCCTTCTTGTCTGCTTTTGAAGCCTTTATGGCTGGCGCTCGTGAACCCATTCACTTGCGCCTGACACTCATGCCACTCATTGTACACCCCCGGAACTTTCCTTTGTACACGACATAGCAATTCCATCTCGCCATCAAGAAACTAGGTACCTATTTGAGATGCATGTTCATGAAGAGGATGTACAATCATATATATGCAACAAAATATACTAGAGCAACACCAAAAAAGAAAGGGTTAGCAACTAGATGCAATATACAGTACGCAAATTAATTAACTAGAGGTACGCAGGTCATCGTACGCAAACTAACAAAGTAGCATTACGCAAGTTCGGGTCGATGTCCGCCTGACTAAACTTCTTTTCCTGCTTCTTGGCCTCCGGGCCCTCGTTGTAAAACACCTTCCACGTGGCGCCGTCTCCAGCGCCGTGCACACGACCATATTGCGGCCGCTGGCCCAAAGGGAGTCCCTTAAGTTCGTTCAAGGCCCGGTTCAGAGGGGTGTACCACTTGGGCCTCATCGGAGAAGTAGGGCTTTCGGCTGCAAGCTGGTGTTGCTTCTCCAGTAGTCTAATCAATTTCCTCGTGATCTTGTCCGTGTAAAAAACCTTTTTCTCCTTGTCCCACTTGTAGCGGGCCCTGATGAAGTCACACTCCAAGGGGTTGGTGAACTTCACGAAGGGGGATGGGAGACCCGCGGCCTCACGTTCCGCGTCCTCCTTATCCCATATGGGCCTTTTACCGAGGTAGTCACGGCTTCCGAGGCGATGCTTCCCCGTGTTCCTTTGCTGAAGGCTCTTGAATTTCACAGCCTTAGCCTTGGCTGCCTCGGTAGCGCAAGTGTCCTTGAACTTTTCGAACTCCTCTTCTGTAAGTGTCGGATTTTCCTCCAGAATCTTGGACAGGGGTTCATCAGCCTCAATAGCTCGTTTCACCCTCCCTTTCCAGGAGGCCAAATCATTGCTGAACATGCCCATGGCGTGATTGTTAATCTTTTTCATCTTCGGATCATCCCACGATTGTTCTATGTTATCATCCCGGTCGGGGAACTTGAATCTCTTGTGCAACTTCGTTAGGAGCAACTGCGTCAAATGTTCTTTACTCCTTAAGTCATCGTTGTTGATGCTCGCGCATTCCCGTAGGATGCATCCTACTTGGTTCCCATAGCACTTGCAAGGTTCTTCCAGCTCTAACGGCTCAAACTTGCCATGTGCCATCTTTGTGATCACAAGTCGTACAATCCCTAGTTTGTTAGGTTTTCGTATACTCTGCTTCTTATGCTTCCTCTTTTCGGTAGCGGCATCGGGGCCGGTACCTTCCCCGCCGGTATCTTCCCCGCCGGTACCTTCCCCACCGGTCTCGGCGCCACCATCGGTGCCGGCGCCGTCGGTGTCGATGTCGGCGTCAGTACCATCATCGAGGCCGACCTGCAAACCTTGCTTAGCAGTCAAATAGTCGAGGTACTCTTGTTCACCCTCATAATCCATCTGTCTGCATCTTGGTCAGAAGGCCCAGTTTCTTCGTTGTTCGACATGTTTCCTATGATTAAGTGTCCTCATTTATTTCTAAAAGTATGAATAAATGAGAAATGACATAAAAAAGAAATCTATGTGCCAGCACTCGATATGCCAACTATGTAGCACAAATCATGCCTTTATTCACGGGAAATTTTGGCATGACCTTTGCTAAAAAAATGGACATATCGAGCGCCTGAAATTCACCGGAACGGAAATGAATCAACATTCCGGCGTAACATAGGCCACTCGGATCATTTTCCAAACATGACATGTCCAAAACATGACATATCCACATATCACATGTCCAGTTCAAATTTGCATATAAATTCAGCTAATTTTGAAACCTAGCTAAATTCATAACTAAATAGATGACCTAATTAACATACTGCCCTAACTAAAACCTAAGTAAATTAACCAAAGAACCCTAGTAGAGAGAGAGGGGGGTTTACAGAGGGTGTAGGGGCGAGGAGGCAGGCCCGACAATGGCCGAGGTTGGGAGGGGAGGAAGCAGAGGAGGGAGGCGAGGGC
>NC_041393.1:692214445-692251482 GCF_002162155.2 Triticum dicoccoides
GTCGGGGGCGAGCGCGCCGGGGTCGGGGGCGAGCGCCGGGGTCAGGGTCGGGGGCGAGGGCCGGGTCGGGGGCGAGTGCCAGGGTCGGGGTCGGGGGCGAGCACCAGCGCCGGGGTCGGGGGCGAGCGACGGGGGAAGAGAGAATGGGGATTTGGGGGGAAAAGGCGGGATGAAGCAGGGATAGTGAGAATTTTGGGTTAAGTGGACGTAGCAGCTGCGCGTTTGGACAAAACGCGCTGCTACTACCTTCAGTAGCTGTAGCAGTTTATACGAAATGCGCTACTACTACCTTCAGTAGCTGAAGCGGTTTAGACAAAACGCCCTGCTACTACCTTCGCTACTGCCAGTTTTCCTTTTTCTTTTCCTTCATTTTCTCCCACTTTTATTTCCCGAGAGCAGTGAACGAAGGGAGGGCGATATATATTGCATCATTTGACGGTTAAATATGTATGCAAAATAGGAACATATATATTACATCATTGGAACCATGCATAATAATGCATGGCTAAGTCATGTGTATACAAAATAGAAACATATATATATATATATATATATATATATATATATATATATATATAGGAAAATGGTTGTGTACTCCTGGGAGTACGTACTCCCGCTTCTCATATACCACATAGATAAATCTTTTATACCACTTTATTATTTTTAATATACTTCATTAGTAATTATTAGATACCACAAAATGAGTGTCATGAAAAAATTCATGTGAGCCTACATATTTTTAAATGTTTACGTCTATACTGATGTGTTTGTACGTGAAAAAGGTATATTACAAAAAGTACATCGCAGATAATATTTTTTTAACAAAACTCATATTGGGGTATCTTAGAATATTTAATGAAGTATATTGAGAATAATAAAGAGGTATAATTAGTGCATATATGAGGTATATTGAGAATAGGAGTACATACTCCCAGGAGTACAGAAAAGGAGTCCTATATATATATATATATATATATATATATATATATATATATATATATATATATTACATCATTTGACCGATAACATACGGTTCCTCAGCGCTGACGTTTTCATTTTTGAGTCAGCTTCTTTCCCTTCTTGTTCGTCGAAGAATAATTGAGCCCCTCATTGTGACTTTGCCTTTTCCATGGAGTATGATTTTTCTTAGGTAATGTAGTATTGATTCTTCTTTTGACGTATACTTCATCATCATTGTCATCTTCCCTCATTGGGTTGCGTACTGATCATAGTCTTCCTCGTTGACGACTCCATCCATTCCAATGATGTTCCTTTTGCCTCTCCTCACGACAACACGACTGGAATTGCATGGGTCGGTTATGAAGAAGCATTGTGTCACGTGTTAGCATGTACCCATGGCTCGTTTTTTGCGATAGCGTTCACGGTAGCGCTCTTGGCGTCGGGTATAGTCATGGTAGTGAAAATCCGGTTTTCTCTTTCGACATTCTTAGCCCATCTGACACGGAACATCGTCGTGTTGTGCAGTCCAGAGTAGTCAAGCTCCCAGATCTCCTCGACCCTTCCATAAAATCGTTCAGTTGCATCGTTGTCGCTGCCGGTCATGCATTCCATCGTCACCCCTGAGTTCTGATCATCATTGTCCATATCTTTGGCCTCCATGTAGAACGTGTATCCGTTGATATCATATGTCTGATAGGTTACGAGGTTAGGCGAGGGGCCATGTGCTAAGGCGTATATGAGCAATCCGTCCTTAGAGCCCTCCTCTGTGGTATTAGCAATAATATGCTCTTTGAACCAATGCAGGAAAGTGGAGTTGTGCTCTCTAGTAGCTTCGGCATTTGTCCTGCATACCCCCCGGTCACGATACTTCTTTGCGATAATTTCTTTGTGCAGTGCCACGAAAGGATCTACCTCGTCTAGGTGTTGTAGCACTACCAAGTTTGCTCTGTCAAAGTCGCTGCATCAATCTGAGTATGCCACGTGCAGTTCCCTGCGACCGTTGCAGTGACCATCTCCTTCGAGCCTCCCATCGTGCTTGTTAACGGGCAAACCAACACTAACACCAGGCGGCTGGTCTGCGCCATATATAAAATTCTCACAGAAAGAGATGCACTCTTGTGTCAAATAGCCCTGGACGATGCTTCCATCCGGACGGGACATGTTACGAACAAATCCTTTGATGATCCCATTCATCCTCTCAAATGGCATCATGTTGTGCAGGAATGACGGCCCCAGGTCTATTATGTCATCCACAATATGGACACACAGATGCACCATCACGTCAAAGAACATGGGCGGGAAGTACATCTCAAGCTCATTCAGTATCACAACGATCTCTTCCTGTAGCCTTCAGAGCTGCTTCACACTGATCGACTTTCGAGAGATGACGTCGAAAAATTTGCAGAGACCAATAAGCGTGTCACGGACGTGCTTGTCCATTATCCCTCTAAGGGCAATAGGTAGTATCTGCGTCACCATCACATGACAATCATGAGACTTCATCCCGCTGAACCTTTTCTTGTCCGTGTCTAGATATCTGCTTATCTTGCCACAGTAACCGGAACTAACTTTGACTCCGGTAAGGCACTTAAAGAATTGATTGATCTCAGCCTGACTTAAGGTGAATCAAGAAGGGGGGAAATAATCCTCTTTCATTATTTTCTTGCCCTTCTTCTCCCGTGCCTCTGTCTCCGTCTCTGTCTCATCTGACATTTTACGGGGCGGCATGTGCAGATCTTCCCTGATTTTCAAATCTTGCAAGTCTTTTCTTGCCTTCGGCCCATCCTTGGTCTTATCCGGCATGTTCATCAGTGTTGCGAGCAAGCTCTCAAGGACATTCTTACAGATATGCATTTGATCAAGGCAATGAGGTGTATCGAGTTTGTGCTAGTACTCCAAGTCCCAGAACACAAACCTCGTCTTCCATACCTTCAGCAGCGGCTCCGGTGCCTTTCTCATCGTCTTTCCGGGCGCGGGGTACTTCTTTTAGTTTTTCAACAGCTCATCGATTTCGGCACTGCTCTGCTTATGTGGAGGTCCTCGATGCTCAGCGTGACCATTGAATAGATGTCCACGGTTTCTCCACGGGTCGTCCTGTTCAAGCCATCTTCGATGCCCCATGTACACGATTTTCCCAGACCCGCCATCTTTCCTTGACATTAGCTGCTGAGACGTCGTATCATCCATGCACCGCGTGCATCCACAATATCCATGGCACACCTGGCGTGCCACATATCCGTAACCGAGATAGTCGTGCACAGTCGTGATCAGCGCGGCTCTCATGTTGAAATACTCGCCTTTGCTGGCGTCCCATGTCTTGGCCGATGTTTTCCATAACGTGTCTAACTCCTCTTGAAGTAGCCCCAAATACAAATTAATATTATTTCCTGGTTGTTTTGGCCCTTGAATAAGCATGCTCATGTGAATGTACTTTGATTTCATGCACAACCAGGGGGGAGGTTGTACATCCATACAAACACGGGCCATGTGCTATTGTTGGTGTTCTGGTTGCCAAACGGATTCATGCCATCGGTACACGCGCCGAGCATGATGTTCCTTGCATCACATTCAAAATACCGATAGAAGTTGTTCAACGCTCTCCACTGGCTTCCATCCTTCACGTGTCTCAGCTTCGGATCATCTCCAACGTCGGACTTCTTCCTCTCCGCGTGCCAGCGCATTAGCTTTGCTTCCTTGGGATCTACAAAATACCTCTGGAGAAGGGGAGTGATCGGTAAGTACCATACAACTTTCTGGGGACATTTCTGCCCGGCCTTCTTGTATCGAGAAGCATTGCACACCGGACAGCTTGTTTTTTCCACGTGCTCCTTCCGATAAATTATGCAATCGTTGATGCATGCATGGTATCTAACGTGTGGCAGACCAAGAGGGCACACGATTTTCTTGGCCTCATCAACAGTAGTAGGACATAGATTACCCGCAGGAAGAACATCCTTTAGGTACTTGAGATGCTCATCGAGGCTAGTGTTGGTCCATTTGTTTTTAGCCTTCGTCTTCATGAGTTGGAGCGTGAAACTCAAGCGGGTCACCTCAGGATTGCAACCATCATACAATGGAGTGTTCGAGTCTACCACCAGTTGCTCCAGCTTAGCCTCCTCTCTAGAAGCAGCTCTCTCTGTACTCGTCTCCTTGCGAAGCAATGCTTGAACATGAGGGTCCCGCATGATTGAACTTAGTACCGACAAACTTTGCTGCATGGAGTCCATGTCGTTCTCTCCACCGCCATGTCCGGCCCCTTCTCCTCCGCCCTGTCCGACCCCTTCTCCGCCGCCATGTCCGGCCTCTTCCCCGCTGCCATTATCGATCATCTCTTCGTCTTGCCCCGTGTCATCATTGCCTGCCCCGTTGGCATCCTCAACATCATCATCCTCATCTTCAGTTATCCACCGAGTATAGCCATCCATGAAACCAGTCATGAGCAGGTGCACTTCGACACGACCATCGTCATAGGGGTCGAGCCAAACTATTCCTTTGCATTTTCGACACGGACATAAAACCTTTGTCAAGTTATTTTCTTTCATGTCCTGCACCGCCGACCGCAACCACCTCTCCACCATTGTTCCACTAACCATCATGAACGTCTGCACGGTAATAATAAAACAAATTGATTATAAAAATGCATGCATGCATCAAAGTCATACAAAAATTCGGCATGACCTTCCCTAAAAATAGGACATATATGGATCTAGAGTTTGCCCGGAATTCGCCGAAACGGAAATAAATCGACATTTCGGCAAAACATAGGCAACTCAAAAGCACAATTTGGCGTCAACTCATGCCACACACACAATTTCCATAAACATGCCACACTCAAAATCATGAAATTTTAATCACCTCTATCTTGAGATCGAGCACACGGTGGAGATGATGTTGTAGGGAGATCAAAAGTGCACAAAGCTCTTCTTGACAAAGATAGATCTAGTTAGGGGGCAAATAGGTCACTTAACTAAATCCTGCATCTACCTAGCTACCTAATTTGGGAGGAGACAACTTCAACTAGTGGAGGGGGAAGGAAAAAGAGAAAGGAGATGCATTTATGGAGGTGGTGTAGTTAGGTAGGAGTAATGAAGAGAGAGAAAGGTAGATAGAAGAGGGAGAGTAATGGGGGAGAAGTATTGAGGAAGAAGAAGAGTGACAGGGGAGCATGTGGGAGGTAGGGGAAAGGGAAGAGAGGAGGGGGAGGGGGAGGGATGGGTGGGGAAAAGGTGGTGGGTTGGTGCAGATTAGCAGTAGCGCGGGAGCTAAAACACGCTGCTGCTAAAGAAGTAGCAGCAGCGCGCTTTGGGCAACGGCGCTACTGCTAACGGGGACCAAAAAGTGTGGATATTTGAAATTTAGCAGCAGCGACCTCAGAAAAAGCGTGCTACTACTACATCCATAGCAGTAGCGCGGCTCGTGGCACCGCGCTGCTGCTAAATGGAGTTTGGTGGACACCGATGGTCGATATTTGTAGCAGCGCGGTTTACACTAAGCGCGCTACTGCTAAAAACTTGTCAGTAGCGAGTTCCCCGCACACGCGCTACTACTAATTAGCAGCAGCGCTCCTTTTTGAGCCGCACTGCTGCTAAGTTTATGTGTATAGGCTTTTCCCTAGTAGTGATTGAACCCGCATCTAGGTTGAAAAGGGGAAAATCAGTAGCTAAGGAACGAGTCTCGTGTCTCTTGGTTGAAGAAGGGTAGAAAGGCATGACAACGCAATAGAGAATGACCAGGTCGATCTGTTTGTTGTCCTCACATAGGAAAAAGGTGGCTAAAGAGAACAAAAATGGGACGTAATCCACATATGCTGCCTGGATATTTGTTGCTCTGGGCAACCATACCTCCCTCACCACTCTACATCCGTGGAGGTACATCGTACTGGTGCGCCCACTGTCCGAATGGGCCTCCCATGCTCTTATTGCCACTTTTTTGGCTATTAGTATAACACCAGCAGTCATGTCAAGCAATGCTACTGCTAAAGTGATGCCACATTTAACTAATGCCGCTATCAGTCTAATGCCACCAATAAATTTAAGCAATGACATTTAATGTCACTGGATTATTTCAGGGTTAGCTGTTGATTGTGGATGTATTAAATATTTTTTAGCTAAGGCATTCTAATACTGTTGCACAGCCAGTATACCAACGATGAAACTTGTTACTAACTTCAGATTTTTGCACTGTTAATGCTTATAGATTACATACCTCACTTTCATGAGATAAGTTAATTTTTTTGTATAGTGTCACCAAAATCCCAAGGCGCTGATGTCATTTTATTTTGGTTAAACTGCACAAAAAATTATGAAGACAAGAGGAAAGGTCAAGAGTGAGCACCTCCTCCTCCGGCTGTTCTTTTGATTCGTTTGATCAAGTTTTTATGTTTGATCGATTATCAAGATTGGGATAGCAATTTTTAAGGTCCCGCCGAGTTCGAAATGATATTTACCTTGGAGGTACATGGTTTGGAATTTTTTTATACTGTCGTTAGTTAATAATGCTAGTTACCTTCAGACTTTTCTATTTGGTTTAATGCTCATGCACAACTAGTATACCAATGCTGAAACTTGTTACCTTTACATTTTGTATTGTTAATTCTTATAGAAATCTTCCAGTGCTAGCGTTTATTGAAATCTATTCAGTAAAACCATTGTATTGTACCCTATAATAAACTAACTACTCTATTGTTGCACTAGCCACTGGATTAGTATATATTTGTAGTATTCAAATGGTGTTGCATTAGCGTATGGACATACATAAAGTGTGGCAAGCCTTCCCATATATGTTCTCAAGAAAACTACTACCTGTTTTTCTAAATACTAGACGTTTGGGTACTTTAAATTGAACCGCGAAAACATCTTATATTAAGGAATAGAGGGTGTAGAGTTCACTCAAATTATATCGGTAAAGATAGTCACACCTTTGTTAAAATAATGATCATTATGTTATCAGAGGAGGTCTGTATGTTTGTCTCTAATGCCTGTCGACTACATACCTGACATCATGATGTAATGTTAAGTCATTTCCTTTTGTACAGTTTCACTGAATTGTCAAGGCGGTGATGGCATTTTATTTTAGTTGAACTGCACGAAATATGCTTAAAAGAAGAGGAAAGGTCAGGAATGGCTCAATTTTTTAGAAAAAATTATGTATGCCTTCCTGACATCAGCCGCTATTTCTTTATTTATTCCTTCAAGCAGGTGGTTAGAAACAGTCTTGCTACCTTTTCCCATTAAGAATTTGGAATGCTTATATTTGTGAGTCTATGCTTCAACTAGTGCCACTTTTATAGTAATCACACTTTCAATATCTATGCAAACAAGGATGCTCGATTTTAGTGGAACTGCACAAAAAGTCCAACTGGTTCAACATTAGGAGCATGTTTTTTTCCAAACCTTTATATCCAATTGGTGGCACTATGAGCTGTTTTTTTTACTATATACTGCAAGGCAACAGTCTCACAGTCCTTTATTAAAGCCAAGTATCAAAAGATATACAAAGTTACAAAAAAAGAAACAAGGTTAGGGAGGAAAGGCTACTTACAAAGAGAGTTTAAGGTAGGGAAGCTATCCAAGAAGTTAGACTATTCCTATATTTACACTTGATTCTATGAGCTAAAAGAGAAATATCATGAATAAAATTCCTCATCCAGGATCTGAAAGTAGGCAACTCATTTCTGAAAATCTTGTCATTCCTTTGTGTCCAAATATTCCAAGTAGTCGTGAAGACTACCTTAGAAAAGAATGGGTAGCCAAAGTCCTTCCTAGCAGCGCAAGCCATCTCAAAAGTAGTCTGGTTTGGATGAACACTCCATGAGATGCCCAAGTAATTCCAGACACGTTGGTTGAAGTTGCAAACAAAGAAAAGATGAGCTCTATCTTCATGCAAAGCTGAGAGGCACTATGAGCTGTTCATTACGAAGGTACATGGTTTGCTACTATTTTGCTACTCTTTTTGTACTGTCATTAGAGAGTAATACTAGTGGTTTGCATGTGAATTTATTGGGAGGGTGGACCTACATTGGAGGTGCAGGACAGGATTCAATGATTGGATGCTCAATTTCGGTTGTATCGATTTCACCTCTTCCATCACTGCGAACATGGGTATCCTTGGTCTGATGAAAAATAGGCGCTATATTTCTACTCTGAACCAGCAAATCAATTCAGTATGAAATTGTCCAGGGCAAAACATAACTGTATCAGATTGTCCAGTGCAGAACATGACAGATGCTAAGTGGAAGAGACATGTTTAAACCCAAAAATACATGGTGTGGTATATGTTTACTAGCTGCTTGATATTTGTGCAGATAGAGATGTCTGCCCGTTGCTATTTGGCAAACAAACAAAGTGTCTGCAATTTTGGTTGAACTGCACAAGAGAATAGTATAGTCACTGCATGCAGTGCCATTTGAAAATAGACACAGAAAGATTGGATAGTCACTTCATGGACTGCAAAAAAGTAGTACTGTACTATTTATTGGCCGACACTAGGTGCTTCATTGCTTTGTTCTGATTATACAATGGGCATCATTTTGCCTAAGTTAAAGTTTGTATTCCAAAAACAGTCTCGCAGTGTGATCGAGAGAAGACCAAATCATTTTGCAGGATGTTCCTCCATCATGTGTGGTTCATTCTCATGGTTCCAGCTATTGGTGAAACCACTTACATTTGCAAGAGGAATTGTAGACTTCACAAACAAATTTGTCTTTCAATTTGTACTGAATGTTGGCCAAGAGAAGCATCCATGTTAGTAGGAAGAACGGATGTTTTTTCTAGGTCTTTGCTTTTGGAGCTACATATTTGTATATGATCTGTGAATCATTGAGATGCATTAACATGTTGATCTTATGTATGGGAATCGTACTAGTTAGTTTTAGTTGCGACGCAAGATCCGAAGTGGCTGATTTTTGCTTTTGGAGCTACATATTTGTATATGATCTGTGAATCATTCAGATGCATTAACAGTTACTTATTTCTGTTCGCTCAGTGTTTACAAGTTACTGATCGATCACTAGCTAGCCTACTAATGCGCTCTTGGCAGTTTTATTTGCGACGTAAGATACGAAGTGGCAGTTTTTTGAATAAAAATGCCTACCTCTGAAGAAATTGACAAGCTACACTATCCTACCTACTCGATCCTACACGGATAAATAGCGGATCACGCACGTACTACTTCCTTTCCGGTTTGCAGGGCTCAGTTCAAGAAACGAACTACTCGATCCTACACAGATAAATAGCGGATCACGCACGTACTAGTACCTCCTTTCCGGTTTGCAGGGCTTAATTCAAACCTCTCACCAACCAAGGTACTCCCTTCGTCCGGGTTTATTAGTCCTGTGAGCAAAGCAGCAAGACCAAGGCATGGCAATAATTAATGGCATGCAGAAGTTTAAGCCTAATTAATTCCAGCGATTTAAGTGCTGCATGCGTGCCCACGGCTGTGACTCGTTGCATGCTTCTCCACGTACTGGCTGCGAGCGATTCTGAGTGCCTGCATGCAGCCGGCCGTAATTAAGGCAGCTAACTGATGCGAAAAAAGATGTGCTTTAATTGTTGCGGGCTTTTAAAATCCGTGGAATCATTATTGACAAGGAGGGAGATGATTCGAGTGCACTCGTTTGACCGCATGCCGGCGTGTGACCCAGACGGGACAGGATGGCACAGTCATAATTTCAGTTTCTCTAGTTTTCCACGGCAAGCTGGCGCGCTAAGCCATTATGCATTGAATTCCGATGACCGTCGCGCTACCTTCCGCCTATAGGTACTGTTTCCCGGCCTTCTCCAGTGGCACCGTGACTCAACTCGCCATATCCTCATAAGCCCCCACCGGCCTGACGTCGCTCGCCATGTCCGCCATGCCCCCGCCCGTCCGCGGTAGGCGACGCTGGAGGCGGTCACCACCGGAACTAGTGTTCGGTTTTTCACCGGAAGGCAGACGGAGGGAGGAGGCATTCTATCTGTCTTTAGATGGCAATGCGGAGATCGAGGAGTTGTTGAAGCGCGACCGCCTGGCGGAGGAGCAGGAGTTTTTGGAGCGCGACCGCCTGGTGGAGGAGCAGCGTATTGCCGATTTGCGCCGCCAGCGGGACATGGAGCAGCAGCGCACCGACGCTCTGAGTCGCAAGCAGAGCGCCCGCAACTGGGCCGACTACGTGGAGGCCGACGCTCGGCAAATAGCCCTAGAGGCTGTCGGGCACATACGCGTTCGCGACGCCGATTTTTACTACCAGCTCGTCAAGTGGGTTTCCCGCTTGGAAGCCGAAGCTTCAGTGGACCACGCTGGCATGGAAAGGGCCAATGCGCGCGAGCAACGCGCCCTATCGCACCTCTTGCAAGTCCGAGGCGAGGTGCAGAACACTGGTGCCGGCATTTAGCGTGTACCATAGATGGCGGTCGGCATCGACTAGTTAGCTAAGAGTAAGTTAGTACTTGTATGCTACTAGAGTATTAGTGGGAGTAGATAGTTAACTTGGCTATGATGGTTGTCAACGTGGAAGTTCAGTACTCTATATGTGGATCAGACCTGTTACTTTGCTCTGAATGTTGAACTTTCCGTTTGAACGTATGGAATGGGCTATTATTTTTTTAAATGGGTTGTATTTGTCCTCCACGGGGTTTAGAGGCTAACTTGTGGGCCTACCAAGTTGACGCGTACACAATTAGGAGATGATTGTACGTGGAGAGGATGACAGCAGGGACCTGCCAAGGTCATGGCAGTACGCAAGCAAGTGCCTCCTTATTTCAAGCCAATAAAAAAATGGCTCCTCCTAGTGGATTTCTGACATCTGGGTCCCATGCCATTGTCAACGTAGTCAATAAACGAGAGAATTGCACAACGAGCGGCTGACACCAGGGACCCAGCAGCTCGCCTAGTTATTTCTGTTTTGGGTTAATTTGATAAATGCCACTCCAAATCTGGTGTATCCGAGAAATGCCACTGCAATTTCAACCTTTGAAAAATGCCATTTCATGCCATTTCTAGTGGCATTTTTCGAAGTCTGGAGTGGCGTTTTTCACAGTTTGTAAACTGCAGTGGCATTTTTCAAAGTTTGCAAAAATTGCAGTGGCATTTTTCAAAGTTTGGAAATTGCAGTGGCATTTTTATGAATCGTCATAATTGGAGTGGCATTTATCTAATTTGTTTTTTAGACGGAAGCAGGGTGTCAACTGGGCTGTGCGGGACACTCTGGCCTGTCTAGACAGCCTTTTCTTTTATGTTTACCACAGACCAGCCCAGTAGTTTTTTTTCTTTCTGAAAATGGCTAGCCCAGTTTTTTTGTGATTTGTCAAGTAAGTCGCTTTATCAGGCCTGTTGGGCTGCAAATCTTTCAAGACGAGGAGAGTTCATTCGGCTGGCCAAGAAAATGGCCTATCAGTAATGAGAAATGGGTTGTACATTTTTAAAACACATCAAACCGGCAATTAGTTTCAAATATCTTTTTTTCATTTTGAGATTTTAAATTGCATTGATTTTTATGCGTGGACAATTTATTGGATTTTATATTGATATACATTTATTTTTAAAATCAATCTGAATGTGACTCGAAATTTCGGGATTAAAAACAGTTCAGACCGCACCGACATATGCAAAATTTCGTATAATTTTTTAACTGTGGCCACAATATGGGCTGTAATGCTAACAAAAAGAATATGGGCTCCAAAAAAACCCGTAAGAATTAGCAAATGAGCTGTAAATTATTTGAAATAATGGCAGATGGCCTGTATGCTGTTTTCCACAGATTTGAGGCTTTTCTAAAAAAAGGTTGACGCACAAGCAGTGACTGTTGGATGTCCATCCAACGCCCGTCGTGCTTCTTCAATCTCTGCTCTTCCTGCTCCAGCCGCTCAAACAAGCGCCGGCGAGACGGCCTGCTCCCTCCTCCCCGCGGCCGGCTGTGCTGCTGCGCAGGCCTCACCGTCCCACCATACTCCCATCGCTGGCCTAGCCATCCCTCTACTCACCCACAGTACCACACCGGCTGTTATTCTCCGGCGATGGCAGACGAACCAGTAAACCCTCGTACAGTCGTACTCCCCTCCGCGTGGGAAAAAACTGCCGAGTCTTCCCTGGCTCCGTGTCATTCCCTTCCTAGGCCTCGCCGTCATCCACTGCCCTGGTGCTCTCGGCGTGGCGTGGTCAACGTGGTCAACGACCGACATGCATCTGAAGTGGACTGTACGTGGAGAGGCTGACAGCTGGGTCCACGGCCGCACGCAAGGAAATGCCTCCTTATTACACGCAAAATAATGATTCCTCCACCTGACATCTGGGACCTACCAAAAGGGACTCTATATTTCGCGAAAAAAACGTTACCGCCGCTGACAGCTCGGACCCACCAGTTATATCTTCGCACGCAAGGAAGTGTCTCCTTATAACGCACAAAAAAATGAATACTCCCCCTGCTAGCTGGGACCCAGTATAGTGGGCCTACTAAGTTGACGGGGGCGAAGGGCTTGGTCAACTTAGTCAATATGCACGATTCTAGCTCGACTGACCGTACGATGTCCATCCAACGGCCGTAGTGCTTCCTCAACCTCTGGTCTTCTTGCTCCATCCGCCCAAAGTAGTGTCGGTCGTGCCGCTTGCTCCTGCCTCCCGTGGCCGGCTTTGTTGTCGCAGAGGCCTCACCGCCCCCATACTACTCCCACCGCTGGCCAGGCCATCCCTCCACTCCACTCACCCACACCCCTTGTTATTCTGCGGCGACGGCAGCGCAGCCGAACCAGTGAACCCTCGTACTCCTCTCTGCATGGGCATCCACTAGCGCGTCTTCCCCGGCTCCGCGTCGTCCCCTTCCTAGGCCTCGCCATCGTCCACCGCCGTGGTGCTCCCGGTGCGGCGTGGTCAATGTGGTCAACGACCGAATTCCATCAAAAGAGTATTGTACGTGGAGAAGCTGATAGCTGGGTCCACGGCAGCCGCTAGGAAGTGCCTCCTTATTACACGAAAAATAATTATTCCTCCACCTGACAGCAGGGACCCACCGGAAGGGCCACCAGTATTTCACGAAAAAAATGTTTCCCCCCTGACTGTTGGGACCCACTGGACGGGCCACCGTATTTCGTGAAAAAAAACATTTCCCCCTGACTGCTGGGACCCACCGAACGGACCATCGTATTTCACGAAAAAAACATTCCCCCGCTGTCAGCTCGGACCCACCGGAAGTGCCTCCTTACTACGCACAAAAAAATGAATGCTCCCCCTGCTAGCTGGGACCCACCATGGTGGGAGGCTGACTTGTGGGCCTACTAAGTTGACTGGGATGGGGGCCTTTATCAACTTTAGTCAATATGAACGATTCTAGCTCTAATAACCGTACAATGTCCATCCAACGGCTGTAGTGCTTCTTCAACCTCTGGTCTTCTTGCTCCAGCCGCCCAAAGCAGCGCCGGTCGTGTCGCATGCTCCTGCCTCCCATGGCCGGCTGTGATGCCGCGGAGGCCTCACCGCCTCCTACTACTCCCACCGCTGGCCAGGCCATCCCTCTACTCACCCACACCCCTTGTTATTCTGCGGCGACGGCAGCCTCACACCACAGCCGGACCAGTGGACCCTCATACTCCTCTCCGCGTGGGCATCCACTGCCGCATCTTCCCAGGCTCCGCGTCGTCCCCTTCCTAGGCCTCGCCGTCGTCCACCGCCCTGGTGCTCTCGGTGCGGCGTGGTCAACGTGATCAAGGAACGACTTCCATCGGACGTGGACTGTACGTGGAGAAGCTGATAGCTGGGTCCACGGCCACAGCAAGGAAGTGCCTCCTTATTACGCGGAAAATAATGATACCTCCACCTGACAGCAGGGACCCACGGGACGGTCCACTGTATTTCGTGAAAAAAATGTTTCCCCCTAACTGCTGGGACCCACCAGCTACATCTTCGGACACAAGGAAGTGCGTCCGGGAAAAAAATGATTCGCCCCCCTGACTGCTGGGACCCACCAGCTATATCTTCGCACGCAAGGAAGTGCCTGACAGTCAGGACCCACCTGGTCGAAGCGTACGAAGTGTTGTCATTATGGTCGCGAACGTGTACGTACATACTGGTGGATGTAGAGGCGCGCACGTGTCGTACTAGAGGCGTGCACGTGTCGTAGTAGAGGCGCGCACGTAGCATGTACACGTACGTACAATGGCCAGTGTGCAAAAAAGAAAATACGGCCACGTATGTATACATACGGGCAGGGTCTCGAACGCCTACTCGCGCATATGTACGGCCAGGGGCTGGGTCGGAATGGAGAAACAGCGTCATCGTCGTGTTCATGGGGAGCCAACCGGCTGGGTCGGAACGGAATGCATCGTCGTGTTCATCGGGAGGGCTTGGACGGAACAGGCGTTGGAAACGAGGCCTGGCGTACCGCAGAACGGAGGAAACGTTCTTGTGTTCGACCGGCCACGTTCGAAACGGGATCCTGTTCATCGGGAGGGGTCTGGCGTATCGCAAAACGGAGGAAACGGACCTCTTACGGTCGAAACGGGGGTCCTGTTGATCGGGAGGGGTGTGGCATACCGCAAAACGGACGAAACGGACTTGTGTTGGAGCGCTACGGTCGAAACGGGGGTCCTGTCCATCGAGAGGGGTGTGGCGTACCGCAAAACGGGACTCCATGGGATACTGTTCATCTCCACCGTCGACCTCCTCTAGCCTCCACGGGCTACCGTCGACCTCCTCTAGCCTCCAGGGACTCCTGTTCAGCCAGCCTCCAGCGCGCGCTACTCCACTGGCTACTGTTCAACCACCCCTCCACGGGCACCCCTCCACCGTCTACTGGTCATCCAGCCCTCCACGGGGTCGTCCTATTCATCCAGCCCTCCAAGGGGTCGTCCTATTCATCCAGCCCTCCACAGGGTCCTGTTCATCCAGCCCCAACCGGCTCGATCGAGGCAACGCCACGGGGTCCTGTTCATCCACCCCCACCGCTCACTGTTCATCCAAACCCTCCCCCCCCACAACTCTCACTGTTTATCCAGAGAGGCAGCATCGATCGGCTTCAGTTAGCAGCAGTAGCGAAGGAATCGCACGATCGGGTTCAGTTATCAGCCATCGATCG
This sequence comes from Triticum dicoccoides, assembly GCF_002162155.2. Lineage (NCBI taxonomy): Eukaryota > Viridiplantae > Streptophyta > Magnoliopsida > Poales > Poaceae > Triticum > Triticum dicoccoides. The sequence continues at coordinate 692,229,447 of NC_041393.1, forward strand.
ATCGCTCGGGTTCAGTAACGCGTAGCCTGCAGTGCAATCGCTCAGGTTCAGTTAGAGACCAACGCCTCGCTCGGGTTCAGTTAGAGCCAATGCCTCGCACACACGCGCGTATGTGTACAAGAGAAACACACATGGCTCGGCCTCCGACCACCCAGCGTAACCGGGAACTCCCCGAAATTTTCCTCGCCTTCGCTTCTACCACGGTTTTTTCCGTCATGGACGGCCCAAAGAATGTCATGTAGCTGCATCTCCGGCCAACCCAGGACGAAAAGCCCATTTTCTGTCATGATTTTTTGTCATAGAAGTAGGAGCCCACCACATCTATGATGATACCGGGTTTTGTCACAATTATCATCATAGAAGTGTCATATGTATGACAGGAAAAAAATTCGTTCGGCCCAAAATGTCACTGATGTGTCTTCTTTTTGTAGTGATCCCACTTGAATTCAGTAGTCTTCAGCACATAAGAACCAGCACAAGAAGTATCGAGCATGGTGCGATCATTGAGAGAAAGCCTAGCATAAAATTTTTGAATAATCATATCTCTTGAGAGCTCATGATTGGGGCATGAATATAACATTGACTTAAGCCTCCCCCAAGCTTGAGCGATGCTTTCTCCTTCGCGAGGCCAAAAATTATATATGTAATTACGATCACGATGAACAAGATGCATATGATAGAACTTCTGGTGAAATTCCAACTTCAATCGTTTATAGTTCCAAGATCCAGTATCATCACATAGCCTGTACCATGTCAATGCATCTCCCTTCAAAGATAAAGGGAAGACCTTCCTCTTAACAACATCATCGGGAATACCTACAAGCTTAAATAATCCACAAACTTCCACAAAGATAAGGTGTAAATCGGGATGCAATGTTCCATCTCCTGCAAATGGATTAGCTAGCAGTTTCTCTATCATACCCGAAGGAATCTCAAATAAACATTTTCAGTAGGTTCAGTAGGTTGAGGGGCAACTCTTTGCTCTACTGGTCGGGGAGAAGATGCCCCGAACAAGCCCCTCGAAGGATTAATTTCCATCATAACAAGTGACAGAAAATTTCAGCACACTATATAAATGTTTCCTTACCAAGTTCTACTCACCAAAGGCGCTTCACTCCCCGGCAACGGCGCCAGAAAAGAGTCTTGATGACCCACAAGTATAGGGGATCTATCGTAGTCCTTTCGATAAGTAAGAGTGTCGAACCCAACAAGGAGCAGAAGGAAATGACAAGCGGTTTTCAGTAAGGTATTCTCTACAAGCACTGAAATTGTAGGTAACAGATAGTTTTGTGATAAGATAATTTGTAATGGGTAACAAGCAATGAAAGTAAATAAAGTGCAGCAAGGTGGCCCAATCCTTTTTGTAGCAAAGGACAAGCCTGGATAATTTCTTATAATGAGAAAAGCGTTCCCGAGGACACATGGGAATTATCGTCAAGCTAGATTCATCACGCTCATATGATTCGCGTTCAGTACTTTGATAATTTGATATGTGGGTGGACCGGTGCTTGGGTACTGCCCTTTCTTGGACAAGCATCCCACTAATGATTAACCCCTATTGCAGGCATCCACAACTACAAAAGAAGTATTAAGGTAAACCTAACCATAGCATGAAACATGTGGATCCAAATCAGCCCCTTACGAAGCAACGCATAAACTAGGGTTTAAGCTTCTGTCACTCTAGCAACCCATCATCTACTTATTACTTTCCAATGCCTTCCTCTAGGCCCAAATAATGGTGAAGTGTCATGTATTCGACGTTCACATAACACCACTGATCGATAGTAGGTACAGTGGGGTTTTTATACCCAAACTGCGAGTGTCGTGTTCTCCTTAGGGACTAGGCGACGGCAACTATACTCGGCTAAAGCTAGGTAATAGAATTTAAATGATGATTGCAAGGAAATATAGACCTAAACTAACCAAAGTTGATGATAAAGAAAATAACACAGTAGCAAGGAAGGTTCAAATTATCTTCAACAATCTTTTTGGTATTTTCGTAATGCTTGAGAAATTAAGATACTAACAAAAGCTATCATCAATGACAAGAGAAGTAAAAGGACATGAACATAACACACACATATATATCACAGGTTCATAGCTAGCACAAGGTACAAGATATATCACTGGGACTACAAAATGAACACCGGTTACAAATAGGATTATAAAGCACATGTACTGGACTCACATCACACTAGCCAAATCTCCTTGACATAAATCAGTGCAACAATAACTAGAAGACTAAACTGTCAAACATGATATATATCACAGGAACTTGAGCAACAGTCTACAGTAAACTGGACACTAATCAGTAGCAAGTGCAGTACATAATTAATATATTTCACACACACACACACACAAATACGAATATGGTATTATAGGGCACTGTTCTAATACTCTCCGATGAACAAAAACAGTACTACAGTACTAAACAATCACCAGTCTGAAACTGAACATGTCATAGCATTATTATACAGTTACAAATCTGAACCAATAGCAAGTTTCAAGCACTAGCCAAATATGAATATTACATATGATCTCAAGTCTACAGAAATTTAGAGAATGAAGGGGAGTAGCAGCAATTTATGGTTCAGATTAGGAGCAGAGTAGGGGGCCAAGGAAGAAGCAGCAGCTAGAAGCTTCGAGTTCAGAGAAGGAGGGAAGTGGAGGAAGTGGAAGAGATGGAGCAGCAGCGTGGGGTCGAGAAGAAGAGCAACAGCAGCAGCGTTAGGGGAAGCAGAGGAGGTGGAGCAGAGAGATGAACAGCGGTAGGGGCGTGGGAGAAGCAGCGAGGCAAGGGAAGGAGGAAGAAGAGAAGCAGCAAGGCAAGGAGAATCGCGCGGGGCACCAGACGCCTCGTCTGGTCGGGCGCGCGAGTGTGGGGTGAAGGCGCAGTGGAGGCGCTGGTGGTGCTGAAGGTACTAGGCGGCGCGGGGAGATGGCGGCGCAGGTGGTTGACTGGTCGTGCGCGCGAGCTAGTGGTGGTGGCGCTATTGGTGGAGTGGATATGGTGGTGTGGTGCTGGAGGTGGGTATGCTCATGGATGGATGGGTGGCAGAGGCGCACCACCACGCCGGCCTGGCCGTGGCGGCGGCCGGAGGTGGAGAAGGAGGTGCGAGGGAGAGAGATGAGTAGCCAGGCCCAATCAGATCCCTCCAGCGCCTAGGGATTTTGTTCCCCTCCTCTCATCTGCACTTTGTGATTTGGCCCTCTTTCTTCTCTTCTTTCTTCACAAGAAGGTCCTCCCACTTCTTTATCTAGCCCCCTGGTTACTTCTCTTCATCTCACACAAGTCTCTTCTTCCTTCTCTTCTCTTCTTCACTCTTCTCGATAGCCACATAGACGGAATCTTGACGATTATTAGTGTCTTTGCGCATATTTCTGCAAGATAGACCAAGGACTAGTAAATGATCCTTTTTGATGATCATCAAGCAATATTCAATCAATCATGGCAAGAATGGACGAATATGTCACGATAGATGCTATATTTGAGTACCAAAATTATATATGTGAAATATACTTATCAAGTTCCCCCGCACTTAAACTTTTGCTTGTCCTCAAGCAAAGGAATATGACAAGAGCTAGATAATGAACAGTGAGCTGACTGGAGAATGTCCCAGTGAAGTAGATCTCCAAACAAAGCATGCCTTGGACTTAACTAGTGAAAATCAATGGTTAAGAGTGCTACAAAGCAATAGAGTACTAGTAAGCATGACCATTTTAAACTTTTACAATGATAAAAGAGGATCAACAAGTTTAAATGATGACTGTGCCAAATGGTTCCTAAAGAGAGCATGATCCCAAGAACAAAATGAACTGAATTAAATCTTGTGATCAAATCACTTATTTACAGAGATAAAGCAATGATTATATTATTATTAGTCTCACCATAGGAACATACCACCGATCCCGAGAACATGGTATACACCTGGCTCGACCAATTATTAGTTTTTTTGTCTCCCCAAAGGAACATACCACCGATCCCGAGAACATGGTATACACCTGGTTTGACAATTACATATTTATTTATTTATTACTGTCCAAGCTACTAGATTTCACATGCCACCGATCCAGGGAACATGACATGCTACTGTAGGTAGACCAGACTTATTTATTCAATATTACTTATCTTAAATCAACAATGCATAAGAACAAAAACAGGAATCATCACTTCTCCATGTCTGGTTCACATGCTACCTATCCAGGGAACATAGCATGCTAATCCATAGTGGTTAGGTGATTGCTCTCAATGTGAAGACACTTGGCACAAATTCAGCATCTAAACGTGGTGATCTAGGTGTATCGAGGTAAAAGCAGATAATGATTAAGTTTTCTAGTGTACTAGGGATTTGAGCACTCAAAACTAATAGCTTTCACTAATTTTAGCAAAGCAAGCATTGTGTAGATTACTAGGTTACAAGGCATTCAACACTCACTTCACATATTCACATCAAGCACCATATGTCAAATAAAATTCAGTGGGGCAACATTTAAGGCATGGCTTAAGCAACCCAAATAACATTTGATTTCAGCATGTATCAATGGATGATATACTCGGAATAGGTCATGAAATAGCTCACCGGGTTTTTATAGGAAGTAGCACTCGCTCGACACTCTCTAAACTGCAACTCTTCTCCTTTGCTTCCTCGTGCATTGTGACTCCTCTCCTTTTGCTTCCCTATCCTCATGCCTGCTCCAGCTTCTCTCTTCATGTGTGCTCCTTACTTCTCCTCATCGCCATGCTCTGACTCCACCAGGATCCCAAGGGATGTCACCTCGAACCTGGTCAGCATGTATTGATTCGTGCACAAGCAAAAACCTGAAATAGGACTCACACAAACAACAACTACAAGTGATAGGGTAGATGCCCTCTAAATCATCAATAGAGTACCCAATTACATAAGCATAGCTATAAAGCACATGTTTAGAATGGTAGAAATCAGTAAGCTCAATGCTAGCATGAAGATGATATGAATCATTAAGCTCCAGACTAACATGAGAATGACATGTTTCATTAAGCATGGGTCTAGCAGGAGGAAAATAAGTGTAATCATAACAAATGTGAGCAATGCCATGAACATGGTATATATCATCATATCCAAGCAAATACTTTCTCAAATCTACCTTAATTGATGGTATCATGTAATGCGAGGTAGAAGCAAATAAGTCATAGGGACGCATGTCATCAAGAGGATTAGATAAACCTGCTACATCACGCTCTTGTATGACAATAGGCAAATGAATTTCTGGTTCTTCAAGTTCATCTACAACAACTTCTTTTGCTTCTTCAAGAGTAGTAGATGATGAATCTTCAACTTGATCACTTGGTTGTTCGAGCTCTAGATCATCTTGTTCCTCGTCTTCGAGTATTTCTTCTTCAAGTTGAGATCTCTCTTCCTCTGGATCTTCTATGGTGCTACTACCAGCAACACCTAATTGAGTCTGAAGTGTCTCCATCTGTCAATATGCACTAACATGATATGGTAGGGGTGCTTAGATCACTACCTCGCTGTCTTTCTGAGCAATATTCTCCTCATCACCATCACTGCTAAGTTTCAACAATGACACTGATGACTTCCACCAGTCATGCAGCTCAGCAACACGTGGGATCTTCTCAGGATATTGAAGTATCAACTCTTCTAAATTTGACTCAACCTCTTGTATCTCTCTCCTTGGAATGTCTCCGACTTGCTTAGATGTATGTGCAGGAGTTGGAATCTCATCTTCACTATTCCTCTCTGAGATACTCTCTTTAACTGAGATAGAGGCAACCACTGGTGGAGCTAATGATTTCTTCTTGAAAAATATCCCAGATACAGTTGTAACACAAGTGTGGGCAATTGGTGCCACGACTAAATTCCACCAGTCACATAGTTGACTAACACAAGTAACTTTCTCCATATCTTGTTGTCTCAACTTAGCATCAATCAGAGTAGGTTCCTCATAAACATCTTCTTGCAACTTTGACTCAGTCTGAACAGTTTCATTACCATGAGGTATTGGATCTGCTACTGTGGTTTCCATCTGATCTACAATGGTTACATCATCTTGAAAAATATCATAATCATCATCAAGGATACTTGAAGTAAGATCAATCTTTCTACATGGAGGATCTAATTCAGCTCTGAAATGTTGTTGTCCCCGGAATGGAACATGCTGGTTTTGAATATTAGGCACCATGGATGATTTCTGTTCACTTATGGAACACACAGCTTCTGATTGCAGATGGCTTGCAACCTTCGGATTTGAACTAGGCCTTTCATAACCCCATTGCATTTGGTGGAAGGCAATGCTCTCAATGAGAATAATTGCACCCTCAACGGTCTTGTTCATGATTGTTCCACCAGCTGACATACCAATAAGATCTCTCAAAGCATGTGTCAGCCCTCTATAGAATATCTGGAGCACTAACCAATCCTTTTGCCCATGATTAGGACATTTTCTAAGCAAATAATTATATCTCTCCCAAGCTGCATACAAGCTCTCACTTCCATCTTGCGCAAAACTGAGGATCTGGTCACGAATTGCAGCTTGCTTGTAAAGTGGAAAATATCTGTGCAGGAAAGCTTGCGAAATATCACCCCAAGTGTATGATCTTGATGGCAAAGAATAGTACCAGTCCTTAGCAGCATCTCTGAGAGAGAATGTGAACAGCATACACTTGATAGCATCTTGGGAAACGCCATGGTACTGGATAGTATTGGCATACTCCAGGACATTACAAATGTGCTCATGAGGGTCTTCATTGGGTAATCCTCTAAACTGATTCTGCAAGACGAGAGCAATAAGTCCCGGCCTCAACTCAAAATTTTCGGCCTCAATAGATGGCTAAATTGGCCCTGTCATCGTGCCCAAACTACTTGGCAACCAAAGATCACGTACTAAAGCCATACGTACAAGCGCAACTATCTATCAGCCTAAAAATAGTAAGATATCCTACACATGCTCACAAACATCAAACATTGGTGAGAGGGTTAGTATCCAAATAAGCCGAAGCAACAAAAAGTAAAAAGGTAAAAGAAACACAGAAATAAATTTGACTGGAAATTTAAACAAAAACTATACTAAGCCTAGTCTATAGCTTTGCACAATCGCTCGACGCTAGTCCCCGGCAACGGCGCCAAAATGATCGATAGTAGGTACAGTGGGGTTTTTATACCCAAACTGCGAGTGTCGTGTTCTCCTTAGGGACTAAGCGACGGCAACTATACTCGGCTAAAGCTAGGTAATAGAATTTAGATGATGATTGCAAGGAAATATAGACCTAAACTAACCAAAGTTGACGATAAAGAAAATAACACAGTAGCAAGGAAGGTTCAAATTATCTTCAACAATCTTTTTGGTATTTTCGTAATGCTTGAGAAATTAAGATACTAACAAAAGCTATCATCAATGACAAGAGAAGTAAAAGGACATGAACATAACACACACATATATATCACAGGTTCATAGCTAGCACAAGGTACAAGATATATCACTGGGACTACAAAATGAACACCGGTTACAAACAGGATTATAAAGCACATGTACTGGACTCACATCACACTAGCCAAATCTCCTTGACATAAATCAGTGCAACAATAACTAGAAGACTAAACTGTCAAACATGATATATATCACAGGAACTTGAGCAACAGTCTACAGTAAACTGGACACTAATCAGTAGCAAGTGCAGTACATAATTAATATATTTCACACACACACACACACACACACAAATACGAAATATGGTATTACAGGGCACTGTTCTAATACTCTCCGATGAACAAAAACAGTACTACAGTACTAAACAATCACCAGTCTGAAACTGAACATGTCATAGCATTATTATACAGTTACAAATCTGAACCAATAGCAAGTTTCAAGCACTAGCCAAATATGAATATTACATATGATCTCAAGTCTACAGAAATTTAGAGAATGAAGGGGAGTAGCAGCAATTTATGGTTCAGATTAGGAGCAGAGCAGGGGGCCAAGGAAGAAGCAGCAGCTAGAAGCTTCGAGTTCAGAGAAGGAGGGAAGTGGAGGAAGTGGAAGAGATGGAGCAGCAGCGTGGGGTTGAGAAGAAGAGCAGCAGCAGCAGCGTTAGGGGAAGCAGAGGAGGTGGAGCAGAGAGATGAACAGCGGCAGGGGTGTGGGAGAAGCAGCGAGGCAAGGGAAGGAGGAAGAAGAGAAGCAGCGAGGCGAGGAGAATCGCGCGGGGCACCAGACGCCTCGTCTGGTCGAGCGCGCGAGCGTGGGGTGAAGGCGCGGTGGAGGCGCTGGTGGTGCTGAAGGTACTAGGCGGCGCGGGGAGATGGCGGCGCAGGTGGTTGACTGGTCGTGCGCGCGAGCTGGTGGTGGTGGCGCTACTGGTGGAGTGGATATGGTGGTGTGGTGCTGGAGGTGGGTATTCTCGTGGATGGATGGGTGGCAGAGGCGCACCACCACGCCGGCCTGGCCGTGGCGGCGGCCGGAGGTGGAGAAGGAGGTGCGAGGGAGAGAGATGAGTAGCCAGGCCCAATCGGATCCCTCCAGCGCCTAGGGATTTTGTTCCCCTCCTCTCATCTGCACTTTGTGATTTGGCCCTCTTTCTTCTCTTCTTTCTTCACAAGAAGGTCCTCCCACTTCTTTATCTAGCCCCTTGGTTACTTCTCTTCATCTCACACAAGTCTCTTCTTCCTTCTCTTCTCTTCTTCACTCTTCTCGATAGCCACATAGACGGAATCTTGACGATTATTAGTGTCTTTGCGCACATTTCTGCAAGATAGACCAAGGACTAGTAAATGATCCTTTTTGATGATTATCAAAACAATATTCAATCAATCATGGAAAGAATGGACGAATATGTCACGATAGATGCTATATTTGAGTACCAAAATTATATATGTGAAATATACTTATCAACCACTAAACGAGAGACAACATACATCTCATCAAAATATCGAACGAATACCAAATTCACATGACTACTAATAGCAAGACTTCACCCATGTCCTCAGGAACAAACGTAACTACTCACAAAGCATATGCATGTTCATGATCAGAGGAGTATTAATATGCATTAAGGATCTGAACATATGATCTTCCACCAAGTAAACCAATTAGCATCAACTACAAGGAGTAATCAACACTACTAGCAACCCACATGTACCAATTTGTGGTTTTGATACAAGATTGGATACAAGAGATGAACTAGGGTTTTGAGAGAAGATGGTGCTGGTGAAGATGTTGATGGAGATTGACCCCCTCCCGATGAGAGGACCGTTGGTGATGATGATGATGATGATATCCCCCTCCCGGAGGGAAGTTTCCCCAGCAGAACAGCTCCGCCGGAGCCCTAGATTGGTTCCGCCAAGGTTCCGCCTCGTGGCGGCGGAGTTTCGTCCTGTAAGCTTCATTATGATTTTTTTTCTAGGGTAAAAGCCTTCACATAGCAGAAGATGGGCACCGGAGGGCCACCAAGGGGCCCAGGAGATAGGGGGCGCGCCTCCCACCCTCCTGGCCAGGGTGTGGGCCCCCTCTGGTATTTTCTTTGCTCAATAGTTCTTATTAATTCCAAAAGTGACTTTCGTGGAGTTTCAGGAATTTTGGAGCTGTGCAGAATAGGTTTCCAATATTTGCTCCTTTTCCAGCCAGAATCCCAGCTGCCGGCATTCTCCCTCTTCATGATAAACCTTGTAAAATAAGAGAGAATAGCCATAAGTATTGTGACATAATGTGTAATAACAGCCCATAATGCAATAAATATTGATATAAAAGCATGATGCAAAATGGACGTATCACACACCGACCGCCCATCATGGGGGCATGGCCCTGCCTGACGTAGGCATCGTCATGGGCCGCGTGGCTATTGTGCCGTGCCAGGCGAGGAGTGTCCGCCTGGTACGTCTGCACTGTGGTCACGTTCCTTTCGGGATTCGGGGGTGGCAGGTGGCACTGTTGCCACGCCCTGTCTTGTCGTGGTCAGGTGGGTGCAGACTTTGAGGTGGTGATGGGCCGCCTGTCAGGAGTCGGCCCAAGCCCTCGCCGTCTTCTGAGGCGCACCGCCTTCTAGGAGGCGGCCTGTCGGCTCCATCTGGCCATGGAGGTCGGCCTTGCGACCAGTCGAACTGAGGGGCTAGGCTAGCCCCGATGTCTTAAAATTTGCTAAGGTGTGGATGAGGCTACCCAGGGTCTATCTGTTGGGTTTCGTAGTAATTTCAAAAAATTTCCTACGCACACGCAAGATCATGTGATGCATAGCAACGAGAGGGGAGAGTGTTGTCTACATACCCTTGTAGACCGTAAGCGGAAGCGTTAGCACAACGCGGTTGATGTAGTCGTACGTCTTCACGGCCCGACCGATCAAGCACCGAAACTACGGCACCTCCGAGTTCTAGCACACGTTCAGCTCGATGACGTCCCTCGAACTCCGATCCAGCCGAGTGTCGAGGGAGAGTTCTGTCAGCACGACGGCGTGGTGACGATCTTGATGTTCTACCGTCGCAGGGCTTCGCCTAAGCACCGCTACGATATTATCGAGGTGGACTATGGTGGAGGGGGGCACCGCACACGGCTAAGAGATCCAAGGGATCAATTGTTGTGTCTTTGGTGCTAGCCCTGCCCCTCTATTTATATGTTGAGCCCCGGGGTCGAAACTTGGAGCAAAAGCCTCCTCAAAGTCGGTTTTTCCCGAAAGGCAAGAGTCCCACTCGGACTCCAGGACCAAACGCCACAATCCTTGGCGTCTGGCCCAGACGCCATGGGCCTCGGCGTCTGGCCCAGGGCCAGACGCCAGGGTCTCCGGCGTTTGGCCCCCTGGACTCCGCAAAACTCCTTTTGCACCGATCTAAAGCCTCATGGGCTTGACCCCTTGGCCTAACCATATCATCCAATATATGAATCTTTACGTCTCGACCATTTCGAGACTCCTCGTCATGTCCCCAATCTCATCCGGGACTCCGAACTCCTTCGGTACATCAAAACATGTAAACTCATAATATAACTGTCATCGTAACCTTAAGCGTGCGGACCCTATGGGTTCGAGAACAATGTAGACATGACCGAGACACGTCTCCGGTCAATAACCAATAGCGGGACCTAGATGCCCATATTGGCTCCTACATATTCTACGAAGATCTTTATCGGTCAGACCGCATAACAACATACGTTGTTCCCTTTGTCATCGGTATGTTACTTGCCCGAGATTCGATCGTCGGTATCCAATACCTAGTTCAATCTCGTTACTGGCAAGTCTCTTTACTCGTTCCGTAATACATCATCTCACAACTAACATATTAGTTGCAGTGCTTGCAAGGCTTATGTGATGTGCATTACCGAGAGGGCCCAGAGATACCTCTCCGACAATCGGAGTGACAAATCCTAATCTCGAAATACGCCAACCCAACATCTACTTTTGGAGACACCTGTAATGCTCATTTATAATCACTCAGTTACGTTGTGACGTTTGGTAGCACCCAAGGTGTTCCTCCGGCAAACGGGAGTTGCATAATCTCATAGTTATAGGAACATGTATAAGTCATGAAGAAAGCAATAGCAACATACTAAACGATCAGGTGCTAAGCTAATGGAATGGGTCATGTCAATCAGATCATTCAACTAATGATGTGACCTCGTTACTCAAATAACAACTCTTTTGTCTATGGTTAGGAAACATAACCATCTTTGATTAACGAGCTAGTCAAGTAGAGGCATACTAGTGACACTCTGTTTGTCTATGTATTCACACATGTATTATGTTTCCGGTTAATACAATTCTAGCATGAATAATAAACATTTATCATGATATAAGGAAATAAATAATAACTTTATTATTGCCTCTAGGGCATATTTCCTTCAGTCTCCCACTTGCACTAGAGTCAATAATCTAGTTCACATCACCATGTGATTTAACAGCAATAGTTCACATCACCATGTGATTAACACCCATAGTTCACATCGCTATGTGACCAACACCCAAAGGGTTTACTAGATTCAGTAATCTAGTTCACATCGCTATGTGATTAACACCCAAGGAGTACTAAGGTGTGATCATGTTTTGCTTGTGAGAGACTCTTAGTCAACGGGTCTGCCACATTCAGATCCTCATGTATTTTGCAAATTTCTATGTCAACAATGCTCTGCATGGAGCTACTCTAGCTAATTGCTCCCACTTTCAATATGTATCTAGATCGAGACTTAGAGTCATCTAGATTAGTGTCAAACTTGCATCGGCGTAACCCTTTACGACGAACCTTTTTTCACTTCCATAATAGAGAAACATATCCTTATTCCACTAAGGACAATTTTGACCGCTGTCCAGTGATCTACTCCTAGATCACTATTGTACTCCCTTGCCAAACTCAGTGCAGGGTATACAATAGATCTGGTACACAGCATGGCATACTTTATAGAACCTATGACTGAGGCATAGGAAATGACTTTCATTCTCTTTCTATTTTTTTTTGCCGTGGTCGGGCTTTGAGTCTTACTCAACTTCACACCTTGTAACACAGGCAAGAACTCTTTCTTTGACTGTTCCATTTTGAACTACTTCAAAATCTTGTCAAGGTATGTACTCATTGAAAAAACTTATCAAGCGTCTTGATCTATCTCTATAGATCTTGAAACTCAATATGTAAGCAGCTTCACCGAAGTCTTTCTTTGAAAAACTCCTTTCAAACACTCCTTTATGCTTTACAGAATAATTCTACATTATTTCCGATCAACAATATGTCATTCACATATACTTATCAGAAATGTTGTAGAGCTCCCACTCACTTTCTTGTAAATACAGGCTTCTCCGAAAGTCTGTATAAAACCAAATGCTTTGATCACACTATCAAAACGTTTATTCCAACTCCGAGAGGCTTGCACCAGTCCATAAATGGATCGCTGGAGCTTGCACACTTTGTTAGCTCCCTTTGGATCTGACAAAACCTTCTAGTTGCATCGTATACAACTCTTCTTTATTAAATCCATTAAGGAATTTAGTTTTGTTTATCCATTTGCCAGATTTCATAAAATGCGGCAATTGCTAACATGATTCGGACAGACTTTAAGCATAGATACGAGTGAGAATCTCTCATCGTAGTCAACACCTTGAACTTGTCGAAAACCTTTTTGCGACAATTTTAGCTTTGTAGATAGTAACACTACTATCAGCGTCTGTCTTCCTCTTGAAGATCCATTTATTTTCTATGGCTTGCCAATCATCGGGCAAATCCATCAAAGTCCATACTTTTGTTCTCATACATGGATCATATCTCAGATTTCATGGCCTCAAACCATTTTGCGGAATCTGGGCTCATCATCGCTTCCTCATAGTTCGCAAGTTCGTCATGGTCTAGTAACATGACTTCCAGAACAGGATTACCGTACCACTCTGGTGCGGATCTCACTCTGGTTTACCTACGAGATTCGGTAGTAACTTGATTTGAAGTTTCATGATCATCATCATTAGCTTCCTCACTAATTGGTGTAGGAGTCACAGGAACAAATTTCTGTGATGATCTACTTTCCAATAAAGGAGAAGGTACAATTACCTTATCAAGTTTTCTACTTTCCTCCCACTCACTTCTTTCGAGAGAAACTCCTTCTCTAGAAAGGATCCATTCTCAGCAACGAATTTGCCTTCGGATCTGTGATAGAAGGTGTACCCAACATTTTTCTTTTGGGTATCCTATGAAGACGCACTTCTACGATTTGGGTTTGAGCTTATCAGGTTGAAACTTTTTCACATAAGCATTGCAACCTCAAACTTTAAGAAACGACAACTTTGGTTTCTTGCCAAACCACAGTTCATAAGGCGTCGTCTCAACGGATTTTGATGGTGCCCTATTTAACGTGAATGCAGCTATCTCTAATGCATAACCCCAAAACGATAGTGGTAGATCGGTAAGATACATCATGGATTGCACTATATCCAATAAAGTACGGTTATGACGTTCGGACACACCATTACATTGTGGTGTTCCAGGTGGCATGAGTATGTGAAACTATTCCACATTGTTTTAATTGAAGACCAAACTCGTAACTCAAATATTTGTCTCCGCGATCAGATCGTAGAAACTTTATTTTCTTGTCACGATGATTTTCCACTTCACTCTGAAATTCTTTGAACTGTTCAAATGTTTCAAACTTATGTTTCATCAAGTAGATATCCCCATATCTGCTCAAATCATCTGTGAAGGTCAGAAAATAATGATACCTGCTGCAAGCTTTAATATTCACCGGACCACATACATCAGTATGTATGATCTCCAACAAATCTGTTGCTTGCTTCATTGTTCCGGAGAACGGCGTTTTAGTCATCTTGCCCAAAAGGCATGGTTCGCAAGCATCAAGTGATTCATAATCAAGTGATTCCAAAATCCCATCAGCATGGAGTTTCTTCATGCGCTTTACACCAATATGACCTAAACGGCAGTGCTACAAATAAGTTGCACTATCATTATTAACTTTGCATCTTTTGGTTTCAATATTATGATTATGTGTATCACTACGATCGAGATCCAACGAACTATTTTCATTGGGTGTGTAACCATATAAGGTTTTATTCATGTAAACAGAACAACAATTTATTCTCTTAATTAAATAAATAACCGTATTACAATAAACATGATCAAATCATATTCATGCTCAACGCAAACACCAAATAACACTTATTCAGGTTCAACACTAATCCCGAAAGTATAGGGAGTGTGCGATGATGATCATATCAATCTTGGAACCACTTCCAACACACATCGTCACTTCACCCTTAACTAGTCTCTGTTTATTCTGCAACTCCCGTTTCGAGTTACTAATCTTAGCAACTGAACTAGTATCAAATACTGAGGGGTTGCCATAAACACTAGTAAAGTACACATCAATAACATGTATATAAAATATACTTATGTTCACTTTGCCATCCTTCTTATCTGCCAATCACTTGGGGTAGTTCCGTTTCCAGTGACCAGTCCCTTTGCAGTAGAAACACTTAGTCTCAGGCTTAGGACCAGACTTGGGCTTCTTCACTTGAGCAGCAACTTGCTTGCCATTCTATTTGAAGTTCCCCTTCTTCCCTCTGCCCTTTTCTTGAAACTAGTGGTCTTGTCTACCATCAACACTTGATGTTTTTCTCGATTTCTACCTTCGTCAATTTCCGCATTACGAAGAGCTTGGGAATTGTTTCCGTTATCCCTTGCATATCATAGTTCATCACGAAGTTCTACTAACTTGGTGATGGTGACTAGAGAATTCTGTCAATCACTATCTTATCTGGAAGATTAACTCCCACTTGATTCAAGCGATTGTTGTACTCAGACAATCTGGGCACATGCTCACTAGTTGAGCGATTCTCCTCCATCTTTTAGCTATAGAACTTGTTGTAGACTACATATCTCTCAACTCGGGTATTTGCTTGAAATATTAACTTCAACTCCTGGAACATCTCATATGCTCCATGACGTTCAAAACATCGTTGAAGTCCCGATTCTAAGCCATTAAGCATGGTGCACTAAACTATCAAGTAGTCATCATATTGAGCTAGCCAAACGTTCATAACGTCTGCATCTGCTCCTGCAATAGGTCCGTCACCTAGCGGTGCATCAAGGACATAATTCTTCTGTGCAGTAATGAGGATAAACCTCAGATCACGGATCCAATCCGCATCATTGCTACTAACATCTTTCAACACAATTTTCTCTAGGAACATATCAAAATAAACACAGGGAAGCAACAACGCGAGCTATTGATCTACAACATAATTTGCAAAATACTACCAGGACTAAGTTCATGATAAATTTAAGTTCAATTAATCATATTATTTAAGAACTCCCACTTAGATAGACATCCCTCTAATCCTCTAAGTGATTACGTGATCCAAATCAACTAAACCATGACCGATCATCACGTGAGATGGAGTAGTTTTCAATGGTGAACATCGTTATGTTGATCATATCTACTATATGATTCACGCTCAACCTTTCGGTCTCCGTGTTCCGAGGCCATATCTGTATATGCTAGGCTCGTCAAGTTTAACCTGAGTATTCTGCGTGTGCAAAACTGGCTTGCACCCGTTGTAGATGGACGTAGAGCTTATCACACCCGATCATCACGTGGTGTCTGGGCACGACGAACTTTGGCAACGGTGCATACTCAGGGAGAACACTTCTTGATAATTTAGTGAGAGATCATCTTATAATGCTACCGTCAATCAAAGCAAGATAAGATGCATAAAAAGATAAACATCACATGCAATCAATATAAGTGATATGATATGGCCATCATCATCTTGTGCTTGTGATCTCCATCTCCAAAGCACCGTCATGATCACCATCGTCACCGGCGCGACACCTTGATCTCCATCGTAGCATCGTTGTCATCTCGCCAATCTTATGCTTCCACGACTATCACTACCGTTTAGTAATAAAGTAAAGCATTACATCGCGATTGCATTGCATACAATAAAGCGACAACCATATGGCTCCTGCCAGTTGCCGATAACTCGGTTACAAAACATGATCATCTCATACAATAAAATTCAGCATCATGCTTTGACCATATCACATCACAACATGCCCTGCAAAAACAAGTTAGACATCCTCTACTTTGTTGTTGCATGTTTTACGTGGCTGCTACGGGCTTAAGTAAGAACCAATCTCACCTACGCATCAAAACCACAACGATAGTTTGTCAAATAGACTCCGTTTTAACCTTCTCAAGGACCGGGCGTAGCCATACTCGGTTCAACTAAAGTTGGAGAGACAGTCGCCCGCAAGCCATCTATGTGCAAAGCACGTCGAGGGAACCGGTCTCGCGTAAGCGTACGCGTAAGGTTGGTCCGGGTCGTCTCGTCCAACAATACCGCCGAACCAAAGTATGACATGCTGGTAGGCAGTATGACTTGTATTGTCCACAACTCACTTGTGTTCTACTCGTGCATATAACATCAACATAAGTAACCTAGGCTCTGATACCACTGTTGGGTTTCGTAGTAATTTCAAAAATTTCCTACGCACACGCAAGATCATGGTGATGTATAGCAACAAGAGGGGAGAGTGTTGTCTACATACCCTTGTAGACCGTAAGCGGAAGCGTTAGCACAACGCGGTTGATGTAGTCGTACGTCTTCACGGCCCGACCGATCAAGCACCGAAACTACGGCACCTCCGAGTTCTAGCACACGTTCAGCTCGATGACGTCCCTCGAACTCCGATCCAGCCGAGTGTCGAGGGAGAGTTCTGTCAGCACGACGGCGTGGTGACGATCTTGATGTTCTACCGTCGCAGGGCTTCGCCTAAGCACCGCTACGATATTATCGAGGTGGACTATGGTGGAGGGGGGCACCGCACACGGCTAAGAGATCCAAGGGATCAATTGTTGTGTCTTTGGTGCTAGCCCTGCCCCTCTATTTATATGTTGAGCCCCGGGGTCGAAACTTGGAGCAAAAGCCTCCTCAAAGTCGGTTTTTCCCGAAAGGCAAGAGTCCCACTCGGACTCCAGGACCAAACGCCACAATCCTTGGCGTCTGGCCCATACGCCATGGGCCTCGGCGTCTGGCCCAGGGCCAGACGCCAGGGTCTCCGGCGTTTGGCCCCCTGGACTCCGCAAAACTCCTTTTGCACCGATCTAAAGCCTCATGGGCTTGACCCCTTGGCCTAACCATATCATCCAATATATGAATCTTTACGTCTCGACCATTTCGAGACTCCTCGTCATGTCCCCAATCTCATCCGGGACTCCGAACTCCTTCGGTACATCAAAACATGTAAACTCATAATATAACTGTCATCGTAACCTTAAGCGTGCGGACCCTACGGGTTCGAGAACAATGTAGACATGACCGAGACACGTCTCCGGTCAATAACCAATAGCGGGACCTAGATGCCCATATTGGCTCCTACATATTCTACGAAGATCTTTATCGGTCAGACCGCATAACAACATACGTTGTTCCCTTTGTCATCGGTATGTTACTTGCCCGAGATTCGATCGTCGGTATCCAATACCTAGTTCAATCTCGTTACTGGCAAGTCTCTTTACTCGTTCCGTAATACATCATCTCACAACTAACATATTAGTTGCAGTGCTTGCAAGGCTTATGTGATGTGCATTACCGAGAGGGCCCAGAGATACCTCTCCGACAATCAGAGTGACAAATCCTAATCTCGAAATACGCCAACCCAACATCTACTTTTGGAGACACCTGTAATGCTCCTTTATAATCACCCAGTTACGTTGTGACGTTTGGTAGCACCCAAGGTGTTCCTCCGGCAAACGGGAGTTGCATAATCTCATAGTTATAGGAACATGTATAAGTCATGAAGAAAGCAATAGCAACATACTAAACGATCAGGTGCTAAGCTAATGGAATGGGTCATGTCAATCAGATCATTCAACTAATGATGTGACCTCGTTACTCAAATAACAACTCTTTTGTCTATGGTTAGGAAACATAACCATCTTTGATTAACGAGCTAGTCAAGTAGAGGCATACTAGTGACACTCTGTTTGTCTATGTATTCACACATGTATTATGTTTCCGGTTAATACAATTCTAGCATGAATAATAAACATTTATCATGATATAAGGAAATAAATAATAACTTTATTATTGCCTCTAGGGCATATTTCCTTCACTATCCCCCCGTCAAACACCATCAACCCATCATAGGCCTCTGCAGTAGTGGCTCCGTGGCCTACCATCATGGGCAAGACATCTCGCGCGTTTCTTCTCCACCTCTTCACTATGTGCTTCTTGGGTATCTCCAGGATGTCTGAATAATCCATCACCTGCATTGTCAGACGGTACACATGTTTATCAAGAATATCTTCCACAAATTCTAAAAAGATGATGCAGAAAATGAATATTTATGATTAAAGTTGTTCTTCTAACCCTCAGCACATGGTAGCATAGCAAACCCATGTGCTCAAATTGACCACATTCGCAGTCAAATTCAGCTCCATTATCTATCATCTTAACCTCATAGGCTACCCTGAGATATTTTTTTCCTTTCCCTCTGCTTTAATGAGCGTTGTCCTATACACCTTGTTCTTCTCGATCACCTCCAGACGGTAAGATCCTGCTTGATAAAGGATTTGGCCGAACTGTTTGAGCATCGCATGCTTGCTAGCATGTCGCTCCATAGGTAAGTTGCGCCTCAGCACGACGCCACCTTGTGGAAATATCAGATCACTTATTCAAATATCATCCTTGCAGGAAGTTGTAATGTTCATGTTCAGAGACAACAAATTGGAGTTATATCTTATGAGAAATATAGTTTCTTACAATCAGGGTCCGTTTCTCTTCATAGGCTTCGTTTGTGTCCTGGTCAAACTTCAAGTGCATGTATTGCTTCACGAACATATGCATCGGACATGCAGGTGGTACATATTTCTTCAGCAAACTGTTGGCAGTCTCGCTCCTTTGAGTACTCGTCATCTTGGCACAAAACACCCCCTTGAAATATGGCTTTGCCCATTTCTTCCTGGTTTCGTAAAGTTGTGTCATCTGCGGATGTGACCTTAAGTTGTACTTGTGAATCAACATCCCCGATGCTGTCTCAAACTCATCTATTGTGACTGTGTGGTTGACGACCTTATGGAATTCTGCTCGGAACCCATTCCGTTTTGTGTATAGGGGTCCAAGGCACTCTTCTTCTTTCTTCAAGATGTGCCATTTGCACCATCGGTGGGCTGTGTTTGGCATCACATTCTTTATGGCCACCTCCATCGCTTGATTCTGATCTGAAACAATATAAATGACAAATTCATTGAGATGACTGTAGATGATCTTCAAGGGAAACACGCAAATTAAAACTGATATTCACCTGTCAGAATTGTCTTTGGTGCTTCACCACCCATCATTTGTATGAATTCCGTGAAAACCCATTCAAAGCTCTCTACCTGCTCGTCTCTAAGCAACACTCCAGCCAAGATGATGCTCTGAAAGTGGTCGTTCACGACTATAAGTAGTCCAAATGACATGTCATACAAGTTACTTCTGTAAGTGGTGTCGAACGTGATAACATCTCCAAAGTACTTGTACTGCATTCTGCTCCGCCCGTTGGTCCACATGAGGTTCTTTATCTGACTCTCGGTATCTTCTGGCACCACAAGCATGAAATCCGGATTCTTAGCTCCTATGTCTGCAAAGACTTCAATTGTCTTCCTAACTTCATCATCTGCTTGATCTATGCTACTTTGACTATGCAGGTTCCTAAACATACAATTAGTACATGGCACATTCTCCCTGGTTCCGGAGAAACTTCCTATAATGTCGTCGACTTTGCTGATGTATGTGTCGTCCCCCCTCAGCTGACGTACCAAGTCCTTTGTGTTCATATCTAGATGTTTGTGGGATGGCCAGAGTACCTTCTGTCTGCACCTTGGAGTCAAAGAGTGGTTGTGTGCCATCCTGTGCTCTTTGATGTACCAGCCGTTGTCATCTGTTCGTAACTTGTGTTTCGGCACCTAGTTCCCCATGCATAAACTAATTGCAAGCACAACTATTTATTTTTTATGAAATACAATACCTACTTTTATTGAAAAAAACATACACAGTTCCTGAGCTCTGTGTTCTACTCACCGACCGCCCACAAACAATTTCCTGCATGGTCTTGGTCTTCTTTGCATAGAGCCGGCTCTTGCCGTACTTGATGCCAAATCCATGTTCCCACGAATACAGATTGTAGAAGCCATATGCCTCACCAAGAGGATCGAAAGTTGTTCCCAATGTTGGGTTGATAACATGATCACCTCTGTTCTCTACATAAGCTTTGATGGATTTCTCGATGGCCCCAATTCTGTTAGGACATGATGTGTGGTCCGGGAGAGGACAATCAACCCTAGCACTGCAAACAGATCTATGTGTTATGACTAGAAAATTTTCCACTCCACATGTAGCGGTGCATAATTTGCGTTGGCAATGTTCCATTTCATAATCACAGATGAAAACGTCGTCACATGAGCAAACCATTTGCTAGTTACATGCCCAGTACCCACAATAAAATCAAGTTGCCATATCCAGTTGTGGTGAACTACATTATCATAATCAGGTTCGTGTTGAGCATATGACAGGGGTATTGGCGGGTCTGCACACCGTTAAGCTTATCTGAAACAATAAGCTCCCTACTAAGGACTAATTTATTCAGCTTAGTTGAAACGAGAATATCTTTGGTCCACCCAGGACAGGAGCCTTGTGGATTTTGCCTACCTCTGCGAACATAAGCAGCACTTTGATATTTGTGCTCTGACTAGAAAATTTTCAACTCTATATATAGTGTTGTACTCTGTATGTATCCTTATCGAAGAAATATATAGTGGTGTATAACTTTTGCCATTGGTCATGTCAATTTCACAATCACAGATGAAAATGTCACTCAGAAATTCATTTACGCTTGAACAGTAAATCATAGTTGTCCAGATTACTGTCTAGCATGGCAACAAGACCTCTCTGCCATCGACGCCACCATGACGCCAGACAGCGTCATCCTCCTGCGCGAGTCCATCGCCACCCATCGGACGCCGAGCCTCCACTGTGCCACGCCGTTGAGATCCACCGCCATCGTTGTATAGGATGAAGCATCGCTCCACCACGTATCGACGCCCAACCACCAAGCTGTCCACTTGTCCGTCCAGCCGATGAATGTCTCCAAAGATGATGCCCCATGGAGGTGACGATGAAGACGCCGCCATCGTCCGATCCAGGAGGCCCTTAACGCATCCAACGAGGGCTACAACGCCCACGGGCACCGCCGTCAATGGTAGCCTCCTCCAGATCTGAGGTTTTCCGCGGAAACAATGGAGCAAGGGACGCCCCACCATCACCTCCAACGAGGAAAACGACACCCACAGGCGCCGCCGCCGATGGTGGCTTCCTCACCCACTTCAGCAGCTAGGCCACCATCTCCTCCTTCAATTGATCCGTTGCTGGGAAGCCACTGCGAGGCAACACCCACCGACCAAATCCCTTTGGACTGACGATGAGGACAGCCAAAGGTAGAGGAGGTCACATCGCTGCTTGACCGGCGCCATGGCCACACACATGTCGTCCGAAGGCACCCACTCAAGATCCACTATCACAGCCGCG
>NC_041393.1:692251828-692253330 GCF_002162155.2 Triticum dicoccoides
CCCCGCGCGCACGGGCTTTGCCCAGCCGGGATCCGGCGGCAGTGGAGGGATGTAGAAGGGAGGGGAGGGGAGGCGGATGGGAGGCAGAGGAGATCGGGGTCTGGAGGGGAGGGGAGGTGGACTGGCGTTGGAGGCGGAGGTGATCGAGATCTGGACGGGGGGTTACGTGGAGGGAGGTGGAGGCCCCCATTAAGCTTAGCTGAAACAATAATGCTCCTGCTAAGGACAGATTAATTCAGCTTAGTTGAAACATCAGTGGCTTTTGGTCCAGCCAAGAGCTTGTGGATTAAGCAACACTTTGATCTATGTGCTCTGACTAGAAAAGTTTGAACTCCCTATATAGTGTTGTATTGTATCCTTATTAAAAGAGTATAATGATGTATAACATTTGCCATTGGTTGTGTCCATTTTCACAATGACAAATGAAAATGTCAGTCAGAAATTCATTTACGCTTGTATGGCACAGATCATGTTAATCAAATGCCTGCTAACATCACCCACAATGAAATCAGGTTGTCATATCGAGTTACCCTGAACTACATTATAATCCAATCATTGGGGCAAATACAGATAATCGCCCTGCTACAATATAATGAAGCTCGTGTTGAGCTTATCTGAAACAGTGCATATAATCAGTCACTGAAACAACCAAAACAATCAGTAATCTTTCTGCCAAGGACTGATTAGGCTTAACTGAAACAAGAATCTTCCTTCCTGCCAAGGACTAATTATAATTAATTAAGCTCCATTTAGAAAATACCTCTCGGTCCGGCCGGGAGCTTGTGGGCTCATTTCGCGTGTGGGCTGATGACCGGGCTCGGCAGGCCCGCCGTCGGCCCTGCGCACAAGCCCTCCCGGTTCCCCGCGGATCTCGTCCTCCCTGACCCCGATGATGACTGCCATCGCCGGAGCGGTCGCGCGGCTTCCAGACTCGTTCCCATCGCCGGCATCCATGCCCGCCTCCCTCACCACCGGCTCAGAGATCGGTAGCCTGCTCCCTACCAATACAAGCCCGTAAATGAGATTTCGTCCACCAAAAACCACCTACCGATACCAGTGAACGCTGAAAGGACGGATTAAAATGCGGCATTCAGCTGGAGCGCCTTACCTGCCGACTGGGTCGAGAGGGAACTCCAACTCCCGCAGCGGATTGGATTCGAGCCGAGGTTGAAGACGACTGCCTGCCTCTGGGCTTCCTTCTCCCCAGTCGCCAAGTTATTTTCGCTGAAGCAGGGCCCCACTGGAGACTGGACCGCCGTAGACGATCAGCGAAAATTTGGATCGCGAGCGCGCGGAACCTACCGCCAAATACTGTTTTGTATTTGAAGTTTTTTTCTCTGTTTTGCATATACGCCCGTACCATTTTCTACAACCAGCAAAATGCCTGCGCATTGCAATGGATCAAATATTGTTTTTTTTTCGAAGATGATCGGATCTATTATAAAAGTTCCCCGAATACCAATAACATGTTCCCAAATTTGAAAGCAAACACCATATTTTGA
>NC_041393.1:692253828-692257334 GCF_002162155.2 Triticum dicoccoides
GGATGGAGAGAGAGAAAGAAAAAAGAAAAGGTGATCCACGATGGGCCAAAATCCTATGTAGCACACTGACGGACATGCCCGGGCATCCACATATCCTCCCTATATTTGGGTTGGATATGATAGTTTGTAGACTGCACTAACATAGGAGGACAAAGTGGAGGGTTCGTTTGGATGATTTTTTTCCTTCTGTCTCTAATCCAGGTTGTCTGTCTTGACGTTTGGGGAGAATTTGAGGGGACAGTTATAGATGTTCCAAGAAAAAACCCAAATTATACCCAAAAATGATAGTTTATTGGAACTAAAGTTGGCAGGTTAATGTGATCTTATTTTAATAGTTAGACAATATTCTAATAGAAACCCATTTTCAAGTGGGTTCTTTGGTGAGTCCTCGTGTTCTTTCTGATGGCCTGTTGTACAGAACAAATATCCACATCTGTAATTAATCACGTAAAAATTGCCATAATAAAAAAGAGGGGAAATTAAATTATATTAGGGCCCATTTGGTTAATATGAAAGTGAAGAAAAAACATAAAATAGAAATATTTGTTTGGTGACACTATTCATTCATTTTATTCAAAAGAAGTGTACACAGAAAAATAATGGAAGAAATTTTCCTTTGGGTTTCAAAGGAAAAACACAGCATGTGTTTTATCCTTGACTTGACTATACTTCTAGGATTCTTGTGTTTTGCCTATTCACACAACATAAAAAAAATTAAACACCTAGCTTTGTATAACTCCTCTGTGTTTCACATATCTATATTGAACATGTAGGTCTGTTTTTTCATGGTTTTTCTGTAGTCTGTGTTTTCAAATCCCGTAATAAATAAATGAAAACTTGGTTCGTTTCTATCCCAGGATATCCATTTCTACTTCTGTCCAACCACACATAATCTGCTGGATTTTCTTCATTGGATGGGTTCAATCTAATATGATTTTATTTGGCTAACTGGAAAGGAATCAATCTAATATGATTCAATCTACCGAAAATTCATAATTCGTCTAATCTAATATATGAACCGATCTACTCGTTTATTGATTGGGTGCCGCGCCCCCGGGGAGAGGAGATTAATCTTCCTCGGAGCGATGCTGCAGAAATGATGGAGAAACCTAGAGTCGGCGTCGTTGGACTAACCACTCTAATACCATATTGAACTCATGCTTCAACCAACTCATCCAAAAGTCTGAACCTATGAAGAAAGGTGGTCAATATATTCCTCACCCCCTCTCACATCTAGGCTTTTTAGTGCTAGACATGAGAAGTATCCCAAGGGCCCCGAGACAGTTCAAGTACAAGGAGCTTAGGGATGAGACCAAGAATGTCGACGATGAATCGAGGTTGGGACATGGAGGATTTGGCATGGTGTACCGTGCCGAGGCACTCGAAGTGCATAGCTGAAGCACAGAGGTGGCAGTGAAGCAATTTTCTAGTGCCAAAAACAAGGGACGTGCAGACTTTCTCGTTGAGCTCTGCATCATCAATCGTCTTCGTCACCGTAATCTTCTACGACTTCTAGGTATGTGATGTTCTTTTAATTCATTGCGGGCAGCGGCGGACAGAGGAAGAAGAGGAACATTGCTGGTGGCTGGAGCCACAAGACAAACTAGGATCCATCGGATCTTAATCTAAGGGGTTGGGTAAAAATTGGCATGAGGGGGGTGGGGGCAATGGCCCCCGGGTACCATATAGCTCCACTATATCGGGTACAACCGCTTGCCTTTTTCTTCAAAAAATGCAACCTGATGCACAAATCACAATGAGTTCAATTTCAGATGCTTCTTGTTCGTTAAATTTTTCCTTTTGTGAAGGACATTTCTCTTTCTCAGCTCGTTTGTCTCCCTAGATTTCTTTTCAGTTGATATATATGAAATGAAATCTCTGTTATGATTTCATTTTGTTGATTTTTTGGTCCAATTCCAAATTTCATGTTTGGCTGGCACTAGCATTCATCAACTGAAATGAACTACACGCCATGTTTGGCAACAATTATGAGGTGTAATCATTAACACTAAAATCAGCAATAATATAGCATTGTACCTCTAATATTCACACGAACAATAATATATGCATAAAACTGAACTATGCTGATCCACATGGCACTTTGCCAAAAAATTCAATCATTGCATTATAGAAAAGGTCACAACAACATCAAACGATTATAATACAGCCAAGGTTCACAACCAACACATTCAAGGTTACATAAAAAAACTATATCTTTACAGAAAAGGTCACAACAACATCAAATGATTATAATACATCCAAGGTTCACAGCCAACACATTCAAGGTTACATACAAAATATACCTTTGCATTACTAACACCCCCGATGAATATTTTCACTGCTTGAGGCCTTATCCTTTTTTGGCCTTCATCGAATCAACAGTTTGAGTAGACGACGTCGCAGCAAAGTCAATGTTGTACATCCTCTGCGGGTATTTCCGCTGCACTCCAGTAGCATTGTCCTTTGCAAAGACAAGACTGAGTAAATCCCAAAACTTGATGACCTTTGTGCATGTAGCAAGCGACTACTTTGTTTGGCCGCAAAATATGATAAGAAACAGTCGGACGTCGTACATGTAAACAATTCATGGACACAGTGGTTTTGACGGAACTACAACTTGTAAGAAACGGTGGCGACTGCAGCGGCTCATGCATTTTCTAATATAGGCATGATTGTGATCTATTCGTGCCAACCTCGCCCCGCTCCACTCCGGTAGGTCCGGCCGGCGTGGACCGCCGCCACCCTGACCGGATCGCTGGCCGAGGAGACAACCCCACCCCTACACCCTCTATAAACAGTAAATTCGCAAGATAGAAAAAAATCCAAAAGATCTGAAACTTTGAGACATCAAATATGGTCGAACTTTGTAGGTTCTTGCAAGTTCTCATAACAAAATATCATGTAGAGCTCTTCGAATATCACAAGTTTCAGATTTTAGTGCCAAAAGTGATGAAAACTTCAAGCATTGAAATCTTTTTCTTGTATAGAGCTTCTCGAATGTTTCTTTTTGGCATAAAAACTTGCAAGCACCTACAAAGTTTGATCATACTTGGTGTTGCAAAGTTTCAGTTTTTTTCTATTTTTTATTTACTGTTCATAGAGGGTTTAGGGGCACCCGGGAGCTGAAAAACCACTCTCTTTACTCAATCCCATCCCTAGGGCTTGTAATAGGAGTATATAATTAACTTTTGACCATCCCAGGGCTTTTGAGTATTGATTAATCATTTTTCACAACTTCATGTCCAACAAAAATTCTTAAAAATTGCGCTTGTGACGTATGTGTGCTCCACATTGATAACATGTAAGTAGCCCCCAGACAGGCACCTCAACTAGAAACATAACTCAGAAAAGCTGATTGTAATCTTAAGGCGCACACAAAGATTCGAAAGATCATGAGCCTGACACAAACTATGCAGCTAGCTTAGGTTTAGTCCAAAGTAAACGATGCAACTAACCCACCAGAGCCGCCAGAAGGAACTTGTGCAGGAACTAGCACCCGGTTACAT
>NC_041393.1:692257671-692263171 GCF_002162155.2 Triticum dicoccoides
TCATACCCGCTTGATGGTCTTAGGATGGGTGCATCGGTGGCAGTCTTGCTGGGCTGCACAGGCTTCTCCACCAACACCTAGTTCAGGGAAGGAATCGGCCTCTTCCCCACCTGGATCTGTTGCCGAGACAAGTGGAGAGAATTGTGGTAGAAGATGGTGTCGATCTGATGCCAATGCACCAAACACAGCCGTGTAAGCATGACCCACCTCCCTGTAGCTAATAAGCGCCAGCTCCTTCGCGTGGTCACCCCTCTCTGGCGGCGGTTCCCTTGGCATGCAATCGTGTAGAGACCTAATAGCAGATGGAGTACGGTTTGAGGAGGGGAGTTACGGGGCGATGGGTTCACCGGGCGGCGGAGCAGCGGCATGAGAGGTGGCTGGGGGCAAAGACGAGAGGCGATGGGTTCCCTGGGCGGTCGGAGCGAGATGAGGGGGAGTCAAGGGCGAGATGGGAGGGCGTCGGGGCGAGCGGATTTGGGAAACTAGATAATACCTCGCGCGTTGCTGCGAGAATTTATAGTATTAAATTTCAAAAATAAAATTAGAATATATGTGAATAATGCATCTCCACGTTCTCGTCATGTATGAACTGTAGTGGAAGGGTGGTGGAGCCAACATCCAAACAATGGTGTACATAGTCCTTGAGATTTACAATTTTACTCATGTTTCCTGATTCCTTGATGTATATTGTTCTATATACATGAATCATACAAAGGTATTCAGAAGTTTCAAAAAATAATAGGTGCATTTTTTTACATCCAAGTCCATATGTAGCTTTGCCCATAAATGTACACCCAAGTTTGTATGTAGCTTTAGCCATGTAGGGAATCTAGTAGTAAATGGAGCGTGGCTGAATGGTATAGTGCCTTTTGGACTTCTGAATTCTGTGTAATAATTTGTTGCTTAAACATAAAAAATAAATTGATAATAAGTAAACAATTATAAATTATCTAAAAGAAATACTTTCTATTCATGCGGATACATGCATGCATTGAGTCATCACGAATTGGAAGTGCTGTTTTTTTACTACAATTCAAGTTGATCAACCTAGTGATCACTTATTCATGATTTAAGCAACAGTACTCTTAATTCTAGGTGCTAGGCAGAGTAGTTCATGAGATTCTTGCATGCATGGTTGACACTGTCCTGCATATGGAGGGAAAATGACATTATTGCAAAGGATAAACTTGTACAGTCAGCTTAGTGAGAAAAGAAATATGAAACTGAATGACTAATAGGATGGCTTGAAGAATTTTCATTTCTATCCATCTTTGCCAATAATACAAATGGAATTGCCTTAGGGGAAGCAAGTATTTTCAGGGAAATTACCTTGGTATATAGATATTTGAAGAAATACATTGGATGGAAGAATCCAGGGGACCAAACTATTATGCTATCTAATCCAAACAGAAGTTGCAAGTTTACCAATGTAACTACTTAAATTCAGAGATGGGTGTTTCATGCGAACAACAGAATTAACATAGAAGAAGACTAAAAGGCGTGTGTGCTCATTCAGTGTATAAGAAAAATTAAGAGATGAGCACGAATAGCATGGTACCTAAGAAACAACGAATCAGAGATGGCCTTGCTCATAAAACCTCGGGCACCTTTCGAGTAAGAGTGTAGCCTGAAAAATTAAAAGCCATAAGATCAGTGATAAGAAGCACGGGAAGATGAGAAAATTGGGAGCAGACAAATATTCCATAGTGCAAGCTGGTGGCAGAGACAACGACTTGAACAGGTGGGGGCATCAAAAGATGATCACACTATATACAAACTACGAATTGGTGGTCATGGGTGATGTACAGGCGTCCCTAGCCTTGATGGATCCTTCTTCTCGTGGTCGGTTTAAAGAGATGAATGAACCTGAAGCTGAAACGATGGACCCGTTGAGCAGTTTCAGCAGGGGGATTTAATTGCCGTGGAGAACTATTTCAGATCAAGGTTGGAGAGAGACAAAGGGAAAATATCTGTAACCAATTAATAACAGCCGTTGCTATTTACTTGGATTCCTATCTGGTGCAGCACGCACCAAGGTAGCGATGGAGACAAAAAGCGCCGCGATGGGATCCTTTCTGGCTCGATTAATCAGTGAGTTACTGCTGGAGCAGAAGGCACGAAAGGTCTAATTTCAATCGGTTTTGTACGCTTAATGTGACATTTTTTGTAAGAAGGAAATACTGAAGACTGAATAAATTTTGAAGAACATATTATAGAACCTGTCGTCGCCCTTGCTGCAAACCCATCACGGGCGGACAGGGGCAAGATTACCTACTGACATGTAGGAGCTCAGCTTGCCAAAAGAATGGCTACCACTATGGCAGGTGTGGTGGCTCTACATCCCCTAGATATATAGTAGATACAGCTCCATCTGTTTGACCAAAGAAAAAAAAAATCGACAATCATCATTGAATCAATGAACCAACCAGTGGTTGTGTGGTCGACGATGTACCAGCACTCGCGGTGCCCCTGGACTATGTTGCATGGTACGGGGATACGGGTACGGGGATATGGATACGGCGATACGGGAAAACGGCATTTTCTGAAAATAGACTTTCGGGGATACAGCGAGTATATGTACAAATGCGAAAAATCATAACCAAAAAACAATATTTTTGGGAGGATGAGTATCTCCATAGGGGGTAATTTAGGATTGGTATACTTGTTCTCCTTGGAATCATCAGCGGTGTTACTACGAGACCCAGTCCTTGAACAAGCAACCGAGGATTGACATTTCCTGACGTTGAGAAAAATAAATAGCTAGATGCCCTTCGTTCTCCCCTAAATCCTAATCCATATCATGCAAACAAATAGAGATCTTGAAACAATGGATTGGACCTTACTTGCGTACAAATTCCGGATGGCAAAGACTTGAAGAATGGAGACGAGCTGTGAGGTCCGGCCGGCGGCGCCGAAAGGCAGTCTGGAGATGCGCCGAAACTATCTAGTCTAGCGATTTGGCAACTGCCAGGTGACGGCGAGAGGAAAGATTCCAGCGACTAGGTTTATCGATTAGGCCGTCTGATGGGCTGCAGATCGAGTGGTAGCAGGCCCTTATAAATCCCTGATGTATCCCATGCGTGTCCCAGCCGTATTCTGATTTTTTTTCTTTATTTTAATTAGAAAAAATGTGATACGTAGGGATACACGTATCCCGTGCGTATCTGGGCGTATCCCCGTTCTGGTGCAGTATCCTGCACCGATTCGGCAGTTCTGGTCCAGGTCGATGTACTTGACGGAGACATGTTGCAGGGCGAGGCCGGGGTGGAGGCCGCCGTTGACTGAGACCCTGACGACTGGGAAGAGGTGATCTGGACCGGCCTTTGTGCCGGAGGAAGTGAGTGTGCATGATGGGCAGATTGTGCAGGAGGAGCACCTCACACGGAGATAGATTCGACGCCGGCTTGACGACGCATGCAGGACGTAGGTGATCTAGACCAGCGGTTGCGCCGGAGGCAGTGAGCGGCGCAGGACGAACATATTGTGCCGGAGGAGTGCCTCATAGGAGATGGATGCCCCCAGCCATGGGCTACTATAGAAAGGGGAAGGAAGAAGAGTTTAGGAAGGGAATTTATTTAGACCGGCAGAAGAGGAAGGGATAGGAGGAGAAGATGGGGAGGCGAGAGTAGGAGGGATGGGTGGTTTGTCTCCCACGGTGTGAAGACTAATTACTTGTAAAAAATATATTCAGAAAACAAATGATGATGGAAATATTTGTTCAGACATGAGGAGGTGGGCCTGAGTGGGATTGCATTAGGTGTGACGTGGCTAGATGTGAATGGATGCTGATGTGTCTATGCTGCATGTTGAGATAAATCAAATAATGAGGGTGAACTTTTTAAATATATAGGATGACTGGTTGTTGGACAAGATTTGGTTTACGTACGGTTTCAATCATCTGGAATTGTGAAATGATTTCCAACGCCCAAATCCAGGACAGCCAAACATGTTGGTGTGGGAATTTGCAAATGTTTTCCACGATTCCGACCCGAATGTTGGATGCCAAAACAACCTTTTTTTTTGACAAGGATGCCAAGCAAGCTGTGGTTTTTTGAGAAGAAAGAAGTATACTTTTCACCCCCAAATCCCCTCCAATGGAGCCATAACCCCCTCAACTCGAATTTGGTATGATTTCAACCCTAAGCATGTCAAAACCGGATTAATCAAGCCCTGAGTGGTTTCATGCCACATCAAAAGTGGTTTTGCAGCGCATGGTGGTGATTAGGCACTGATTTTTCGTGACGTGCCGCTGAGGTGGTAGTAACTCGGAAATAACTCTGTATGGTCCCTTGTATCGCTACCTCTAGCGTACCTTGCCATCACTGCCTCCTCCAGTGTCCCGATTGCCACCATAGATCGTGATGAAGGCGAGCTGGACCACTACCCTGGCACGGTGACGCCGTGCACCATTCTTCCTGCGCGACATGTTCAGCAAGTCGCTGCGGCCTGTCCACCTCCGTGCCGTGCGCATGCATGGTGCCGGCTCCGTCGTGAACTACATGCAAGTAGATATCTGGATTGTGTCCAGCGCCATGCACGCTAGATCTGTAAGGCTAGTCATAGTGGGGAGTAACTTAGACTAGTAACATACATATGTTATTCGTCCATGTTACCACCTTCATAGTGGGAAGTGTCATAGGTGTAGTAACATGCATATCCTCATTTATTGCTTTGTAGACTCATTTTGTATTGGAAACCGCTATGTGATGGTAACATATTATGTTACTTTATTTGTCTCTCTCCTCTTTAATTACATGACACGTCATCTCACTAGTAGAAAAAGGACCTAATATGAGAAACATTAGTACTGGTTCGCATATGAGCCGGCACTAATGCGTCCATTAGTGTCGGTTCAAATGACTTGGCAGGAGGTGACCTTTAGTACCGGTTCTTTGGGAATCTTTAGTACCGGTTCGTGCCACGAACCGGTAGTAAAGATGCTGGTGCCCGGCCAGCACCATTAGTACCGGTTCGTGGCACGAACCGGTACTAAAGAGGTTGTGGCAGGCGCTATTTTTAGTCCCACCTCGCTCCCCTAACAAGAATTTGACCACCTTAAGTATGTTACTTCTCAAACTTTTCCAAACATTTGGTCTTCATTGAACTCTATGTGTAGGATCTGTGGCTGCAATAGGAGTCTTCGCCGGTTCTTAAATCGGTGGTACATTCCTATTGACGATTTAGATTCTATACAAAAAGATCGTTGATGATCAATGTATTTTTTATATGTACTTCTGTGTAGCAGTAGCGCGTTTTGGCTGAAAGGCGGTACCGATCAATGTATTTTTTCTGCATTCAGATGCACAATTTAAATATGTTATTTTTCAAACTATCACAAGCATTTGGTCTTCATTGAACTCTATATATAAAGAAGAGGAAGAAGAAGCAGAAGAGGAAGAGGAAGAAGAAGAGGAAGAAGAGGAGGAAGAAGAAGGAGAAGGAGAGGAAGATGAAGAAGAAGAGGAAGATGAAGAGGAAGCGGAAGAGGAAGAAGAAGAGG
>NC_041393.1:692264429-692277629 GCF_002162155.2 Triticum dicoccoides
AAGAAGAAGGAGGAGGAGAAGAAGGAGAAGAAGAGGAGGAGGAAGAAGAAGAATAAGAAGAGGAAGAAGAAGGAGGAGGAAGAAGAAGAGGAAGATGAAGAGGAAGAAGAAGAGGAAGAAGGAGAAGAAGAAGAAGAAGAGGAAGAGGAAGAAGAGGAAGAAGAGGAGGAGGAGGAAGAAGAAGAAGAGGAAGAAGAGGAAGAAGAAGAGGAGGAAGAAGAGGAGGAGGAGGAAGAAGAAGAAGAAGAAGAAGAAGAGGAGGAGGAGGAAGAAGAAGAAGAAGAAGAAGAGGAAGAAGAAGGAGAAGAAGGAGAAGCAGAAGATGATATTGAAGGTAATAGAGACATATGGGTCGATGTGCAGACGCCTCTAGTTCTACCATTATGTGAGTTCTTCTCAACTATATTTTTGTCTTTGATATTGCTTATTCAAAAATAATTGACAACTAATTTCTATTGACAGCTTATCTCCATTCAACCAAACATGTCCGGCGCTTGGTAGACAGGACCTACTACTGTCCCGGGGCTGAACTAAACAGCGAGGAGATAAGTCATTATGTTTCATGGCTTGAGGATCTTCATACTATCAAGAAAAATTTTCTTCCTGCACTTAGAAATATTAGTACTCAAAATGTGCGACCAATAGTGATGGTATTGAACTACGGTCACATCTATTTAGGAATGATGGTAAGATTTTTACTATTTGTCCTCAGTGCATCTTTTGCATACATATTTTTTTTGCTAAACTATCATTGCTAAGTATATTAACAGAAACATGATACATGTGTGAATACATAGACAAACATATAGTCTCTAGTATGCCTCTACTTGACTAGCTCATTAATCAAAGATTGTTATGTTTCCTAACCATAGACATGTGTTGTCATTTGATTAATGGGATCACATCATTAGGAGAATGATGTGATTGACATGACCCATTCCGTTAGCCTAGCACTTGATCGTTTAGTATATTGCTATTGCTTTCTTCATGACTTCTACATGTTCCTGTAACTATGAGATTATGCAACTCCCGTTTATCGGAGGAACACTTTGGGTGCTACCAAACGTCACAACGTAACTGGGTGATTATAAAGGAGTACTACAGGTGTCTCCAAAGGTACATGTTGGGTTGGCGTATTTCGAGATTAGGTTTTGTCACTCCAATTGTCGGAGAGGTATCTCTGGGCCCTCTCGGTAATGCACATCACTATAAGCCTTGCAAGCAATGTAGCTAATGAGTTAGTTACTGAATGATGCATTACGTAATGAGTAAAGGGACCTGCCAGTAACGATATTGAACTAGGTATTGGATACCGACGATCGAATCTCGGGCAAGTAACATACCGATGACAAAGGGAACAACGTATGATGTTATGTGGTTTGACCGATAAAGATCTTCGTAGAATATGTAGGAGCCAATATGAGCATCCAGGTTCCGCTATTGGTTATTGATCGAGAATAGTTCTAGGTCATGTCTACATAGTTCTCGAACCCGTAGGGTCCGCACGCTTAACGTTACGATAAAAGTTTTATTATGAGTTTATAAGTTTTGATGTATCGAAGGTTGTTCGGAGTCCCGGATGTGATCACGGACATGACGAGGAGTCTCGAAATGGTAGAGACATAAAGATTGATATATTGGAAGCCTATATTTGGATATCGGAATGGTTCCGGGTGAAATCGGGATTTTACCGGAACACCGGGGGGTTACCGGAACCCTCTCGGGGGTTAATGGGCCTTAGTGGGCCATGAGGGAGAAGAGGAGGGTCGGCCAGGGCAGGCCGCGTGCCCCCTCCCCCTAGTCCGAATAGGACAAGGAAGGGGGGGGGCGCCCCCCTTTCCTCTTTCCCCTCCCCCCTTTCCTTCTCCACCAAGGCAAGAGGGGGGAGTCCTACTCCCGATGGGAGTAGGACTCCTCCAGGCGCACCCATAGGGGGCCAGCCACACCTCCCCCCTCCCTCCTTTATATACGAGGGCGGGGGGCACCCTAGGACACACAAGTTGATCTATGTGATCGTTCCTTAGTCGTGTGCGGTGCCTCCCTCCACCATATTCCACCTCGGTCATATCGTCGCGGAGTTTAGGCGAAGCCCTGCGCCAGTAGAACATCATCATCGTCACCACGCCGTCGTGCTAACGGAACTCATCCCCAACACTTTGCTGGATCGGAGTCCGGGGATCGTCATCGAGCTGAACATGTGCTGAACTCGGAGGTGCCGTACGTTCGGTACTTGGATCGGTCGGATCGTGAAGACGTACGACTACATCAACCGCGTTGTCATAACGCTTCCGCTTACGGTCTACGAGGGTACATGGACATTACTCTCCCCTCTCGTTGCTATGCATCACCATGATCTTGCGTGTGCGTAGGAAATTTTTTGTAATTACTACGTTCCCCAACAGTGGCATCCGAGCCAGGTTTTATGCGTAATAGTTTCGCAACTCACGCCACCCAGAACACCACAACGAAATGGTGTGTCCGAACGTCGTAATCGTACTTTACTAGATATGGTGCGATCTATGATGTCTCTTACTGATTTACCGCTATCGTTTTGGGGTTATGCTTTAGAGACGGCCGCATTCATGTTAAATAGGGCACCATCAAAATCCGTTGAGACGACGCCTCATGAACTGTGGTTTGGCAAGAAACCAAAGTTGTCGTTTCTTAAAGTTTGGGGCTGCGATGCTTATGTGAAGAAACTTCAACCAGATAAGCTCGAACCCAAATCGAGAAATGTGTCTTCATAGGATACCCAAAAGAGACTGTTGGGTACACCTTCTATCACAGATCTGAAGGCAAGATTTTCGTTGCAAAATTCGGATCCTTTCTAGAGAAGGAGTTTCTCTCGAAAGAAGTGAGTGGGAGGAAAGTAGAACTTGATGAGGTAACTGTACCTGCTCCCTTGTTGGAAAGTAGTTCATCACAAGAACCGGTTCCTGTGACAACTACACCAATCAGTGAGGAAGCTAATGATATTGATCATGAAACTTCAGATCAAGTTTCTACTGAACCTCGTAGGCCTACCAGAGTAAGATCCGCACCAGAGTGGTACGGTAATCATATTCTGGAAGTCATGTTACTTGATCATGATGAACCTACGAACTATGAAGAAGCGATGATGAGCCCAGATTCCGCAAAATGGCTAGAGGCCATGAAATCTGAGATGGGATCCATGTATGAGAACAAAGTATGGACTTTGGTTGACTTGCCCGATGATCGGCAAGCCCTTGAGAATAAATGGATCTTCAAGAAGAAGACTGACGCTGATGGTAATGTAACTGTCTACAAAGCTCGACTTGTTGCAAAAGGTTTCCGACAAGTTCATGGGGTTGACTACGATGAGACTTTCTCATCCGTAGCGATGCTTAAGTCTGTCCGAATCATGTTAGCAATTGCTGCATTTTATGATTATGAAATTTGGCAAATGGATGTCAAAACTGCATTCTTGAATGGATTTCTGGAAGAAGAGTTGTATATGATGCAGCCAGAAGGTTTTGTTGATCCAAAAGGTGCTAACAAAGTGTGCAAGCTCCAGCGATCCATTTATGGACTGGTGCAAGCATCTCGGAGTTGGAATAAACGCTTTGATAGTGTGATCAAAGCATATGGTTTTATACAGACTTTTGGAGAAGCCTGTATTTACAAGAAAGTGAGTGGGAGCTCTGTAGCATTTCTGATATTATATGTAGATGACATATTATTAATTGGAAATGATATAGAATTTCTGGATAGCATAAAGGGATACTTGAATAAAAGTTTTTCTATGAAAGACCTCGGTGAAGCTGCTTATATATTGGGCATCAAGATTTATAGAGATAGATCAAGACGCTTAATTGGACTTTCACAAAGCACATACCTTGATAAAGTTTTGAAAAAGTTCAAAATGGATCAGGCAAAGAAAGGGTTCTTGTCCGTACTACAAGGTGTGAAGTTGAGTCAAACTCAATGCCCGACCACAGCAGAAGATAGAGAGAAAATGAAAGATATTCCCTATGCTTCAGCCATAAGCTCTATCATGTATGCAATGCTGTGTACCAGACCTGACGTGTGCTTAGCAATAAGCTTGGCAGGAAGGTACCAAAGTAATCCAGGAGTGGATCACTGGACAGCGGTCAAGAACATCCTGAAATACCTGAAAAGGACTAAGGATATGTTTCTCGTATATGGAGGTGACAAACAGCTAGTCATAAATGGTTACGTCGATGCAAGCTTTGACACTGATCCGGACGATTCTAAATCGCAAACCGGATACGTGTTTTTATTAAACGGTGGAGCTGTAAGTTGGTGCAGTTCTAAACAAAGCGTCGTGGCGGGATCTACATGTGAAGCGGAGTACATAGCTGCTTCGGAAGCAGCAAATGAAGGAGTCTGGATGAAGGAGTTCGTTTCTGATCTAGGTGTCATACCTGGTGCATCGGGACCAATGAAGATCTTCTGTGACAATACTGGTGCAATTGCCTTGGCAAAGGAATCCAGATTTCACAAGAGGACCAAGCACATCAAGAGACGCTTCAATTCCATCCGAGATCAAGTCCAGGTGGGAGACATAGAGATTTGCAAGATACATACGGATCTGAATGTTGCAGACCCACTGACTAAGCCTCTTTCACGAGCAAAACATGATCAGCACCAAGACTCCATGGGTGTTAGAATCATTACTGTGTAATCTAGATTATTGACTCTAGTGCAAGTGGGAGACTGAAGAAAATATGCCCTAGAGGCAATAATAAAGTTATTATTTATTTCCTCATATGATGATAAATGTTTATTATTCATGCTAGAATTGTATTAACCGGAAACATGATACATGTGTGAATACATAGACAAACATATAGTCACTAGTATGCCTCTACTTGACTAGCTCATTAATCAAAGATGGTTATGTTTCCTAACCATAGACATGTGTTGTCATTTGATTAATGGGATCACATCATTAGGAGAATGATGTGATTGACATGACCCATTCCGTTAGCCTAGCACTTGATCGTTTAGTATATTGCTATTGCTTTCTTCATGACTTATACATGTTCCTGTAACTATGAGATTATGCAACTCCCGTTTACCGGAGGAACACTTTGGGTGCTACCAAACGTCACAACGTAACTGCGTGATTATAAAGGAGTACTACAGGTGTCTCCAAAGGTACATGTTGGGTTGGCGTATTTCGAGATTAGGTTTTGTCACTCCGATTGTCGGAGAGGTATCTCTGGGCCCTCTCGGTAATGCACATCACTATGAGCCTTGCAAGCAATGTAGCTAATGAGTTAGTTACAGAATGATGCATTACGTAACGAGTAAAGAGACTTGCCAGTAACGAGATTGAACTAGGTATTGGATACCGACGATCGAATCTCGGGCAAGTAACATACCGATGACAAAGGGAACAACGTATGTTGTTATGCGGTTTGACCGATAAAGATCTTCGTAGAATATGTAGGAGCCAATATGAGCATCCAGGTTCCGCTATTGGTTATTGACCGAGAATAGTTCTAGGTCATGTCTACATAGTTATCGAACCCATAGGGTCCGCACGCTTAACGTTACGATGACAATTTTATTATGAGTTTATAAGTTTTGATGTACCGAAGGTTGTTCGGAGTTCCGGATGTGATCACGGACATGACGAGGAGTCTCGAAATGGTCGAGACATAAAGATTGATATACTGGAAGCCTATATTTGGATATCGGAATGGTTCCGGGTGAAATCAGGATTTTACTGGAACACCGGGGGGTTACCGGAACCCTCCCGGGGGTTAATGGGCCTTAGTGGGCCATGAGGGAGAAGATGAGGGCCGGCCAGGGCAGGCTGCGCGCCCCCTCCCCCCTAGTCCGAATAGGACAAGGAAGGGGGGGCGGCGCCCCCCTTTCCTCTTTCCCCTCCCCCCTTTCCTTCTCCACCAAGGCAAGAGGGGGGAGTCCTACTCCCGATGGGAGTAGGACTCCTCCAAGCGCACCCCTAGGGGGCCGGCTGCACCTCCCCCTCCCTCCTTTATATAACGGGGCAGGGGGGCACCCTAGGACACACAAGTTGATCTACGTGATCGTTCCTTAGCCGTGTGCGGTGTCCCCCTCCACCATATTCCACCTCGTCATATCATCGCGGAATTTAGGCGAAGCCCTGCGCCGGTAGAACATCATCATCGTCACCACGCCGTCGTGCTAACAAAACTCATCCCCGACACTTTGCTGGATCGGAGTCCGGGGATCGTCATCGAGATGAACGTGTGCTGAACTCGGAGGTGCCGTACATTCGGTACTTGGATCGGTCGGATCGTGAAGACGTACGACTACATCAACCGCGTTGTCATAACGCTTCCGCTTATGGTCTACGAGGGTACGTGGACATTACTCTCCCCTCTCGTTGCTATGCATCACCATGATCTTGCGTGTGCGTAGGAATTTTTTTGAAATTACTACGTTCCCCAACACGATGTTCTTCAACAGGGACTCCCGATGACAGTTGTGCCTCAGGGGATCGAGACTAAAGGTCGCATGTCAATTGTTAGCTTACGGCCAAGATATCCTGCATTGCACGTTAATGCATTCAGGATTTCTAGAAGCGATGAATGCTTAATAGTGAAAGATTGGAGAAAAATTGTTAACAATCGCAGAGAAGTACTAGGGGGCAGCAATGAGAAGCGCAACCCATGATTAGGAGATAGGTTCATCGGCATGCTCCAGTTTGATGAATCAGGAGAGTTATACATGTTCTATGCTATTTTACCAGAGAGAGAGAGTAGCTAGTAGGAGTGATTTAGCTAGTTCATGCTGCTCTTAGTACTTGTCTTTTCATGTCCGTGTTCTTCGTTCTGAACTTAAGTGATTTGCTTTTGTGGTGTTATATATGAACGCTTATAATATCATGACAATCATGTTGAACTCGATGATATTTTTGCTTCTGGTACAAGTGAATGTTTCTTCTTTAAGCTAGTAGTGCTGATGGTGATTAGATAGCTAGCGGTAATGCATG
Source organism: Triticum dicoccoides (assembly GCF_002162155.2). Taxonomy (NCBI): domain Eukaryota; kingdom Viridiplantae; phylum Streptophyta; class Magnoliopsida; order Poales; family Poaceae; genus Triticum; species Triticum dicoccoides. Next base: position 692,271,400 of record NC_041393.1, read on the forward strand.
ACTATGATGATTAATATGATGATGATGATGAGTTATTATATCATTTAATGAAAGAAACCGCAAATTAGTTTCAGCTGGATGGATCCTACCTAAGTGATCAAGTATATGCCATATCCGTATATATTATAGTTGATCAAGTATAATTAATATGGATATGGCATATACTTGATCACTTAGCTAGCTAGCTAGTAGTAGCTAGATATCCAATGCATCCAGTCGAAACTAATCCGCGGTACTTTCACCTAATGATTTAACAACTCAGTATAATGTAAAACAATCACTAAATTAAATTGAAAACACAAAATTAAATAAAAATTAAAAAAAACACCCAACATTTAGTACCGGTTGGTGTTACCAACCGGTACTAATGCCCTACACGCAAACGGGCCTGGCTCGTGCCACGTGGTGGCACTTTAGCGCCGGTTCGTGACGAACCGGTACTAAGGGGGGGGGGGACCTTTAGTCCCTACTCTTTAGTGCCGGTTGGCGAACCGGCACTAAAGGCCGTCACGAACCGGCACTAAAGGCCGGTTCTGTACTAGTGTCTTTTTTTGCTTATGTGGCATCTATGTTACTATTTATGTTACTCCCACTATGACTAGCCTAAGGCATGTGGTTGCAGATCGCGGATGGCACCGCGGTTTAGTTCGCAGGGAGGACGCACGCCGGTAAGTCATGATCAAGGGTGTCCGCGCCCACGGTGGTGATCCAAGCCTTCACGTAGGAGAGTATCGAGCTCCCAGGCCCGACGCTCCGGGCAGAGCATGACACCAGGACGTTATGCACTTATGCTCCACCAAAGAGAACACGTTGATGGGGACGCTGTTCCGCGTGTAGTCGGCGGAGCCACCGCCAAGCGGGAGCGCGAGCTGAAGCTGCAGCCACGGTGGCGTCCATGGCGGTCAGGAAATCCGAGTCTCTAATATGTAGCTGTCGCCGCCGAGCGAGCAGACCTTGTCCATATCATGCACGTGCTCTTCCACGATGGCGACACCTCGCCGAGGCCCGTGTCGTCTCAGCTCTGGCTCTCAGCTCAGGCACCGGTGTCGAACACCAGGACAAGGCGACGACAACATCTCCCGCCGTGACGGACTATGGGAACAAGCCCTTGCTCCCGGCGAGCCGGGGGAACTCAGGCGTCCGCATGGATGTGCAGGACATACCGTGCCTCGGGGTTCACGGCCAGGACGCTCTCCATGCCCACCATGCCGTTGGCCTATTTCTCGTTCAGCCACAAAGAGCCCATGGACACTGAACACAGCAACGATTGGCCACATCATCGCCTAGTCATTGTCAAAATAACCGAAACCACCTATAAAATCACTTTTGATGTGGCATGAAACCACTCAGGGCTTGATTAATCCGGTTTTGACATGTTTAGGGTTGAAATCATACCAAATTCGAGTTGAGGGGGTTATGGCTCCACTGGAGGGGATTTGGGGGTGAAAAGTATACTTCTTTCTTTTGAGAAGGATTTTTTTTTTGAGGAAGTTCTTTTGAGAAGGAATGGACCTTCTTTCTTCGTATACGGGCCAGAGCATGTAACGGCGAAGCCCATCAACCGTGAGGCCCAACACCGCGGCCCGAGCCTACCCCAAAGGCGACTAGACGACGCCGCCAGAATCCTCCACGCACCCCACCCGACTGCGCCGCCGGCCTCGTCTCCTCCCACCTCTCGCCCCTCCGGCCGGATCGGCGAAACCTCCACCTCCGCCTCCCGCCTCCCGCCGCCTGCCCGCGCCGCCCGCCCGCTCCGACCTCGCCTTCACCGAGCAACAGCATCAGCGGTCCGCGTCCGCGCGCCCGGCTAGCCCCAGCCTAGGGCTTCCGCGCAGGTATCGCCCCCGACGACCTTCGCTACTTCGTTGCCTCCCGGTAGAGAAGAGATTCTGCTGCTTGTCTTGTGCTTTTCTGGGTTTCCGCGTGCGCGCGAGAGAGGAGAGGCGGAGATGGCTGGGCTGGGTGGGTGGGAACCCGCCTTGGCGAGTGGAGGAAATCTGAGATGCCACGGAGTAGTTCTTCAGATGTAGTGTAGAATTGACTTCGTTTGGGCCTGTGTTCATGATAGGTTGTGGTAGAATATAGCTTTCGGTTTGGACCCTGTGACCAGTCTGGAGGATTGCCCGTCTGAGCGATTCCGGGTCAGCTTAGGCCTTGTACAATGCAAGACGCTTAGGGGAGGTGCTTAGAGAAACAAACCAGTCTTTCTTTAAGCACCGGTGCTTATTTGTAGAGGATAGACGCTTAATTAGGCGCCTCTCTTGTAGAAATAGGCATTGGTGCTTCGGAAAAACCCCGGTTTACTGGTTTATTTCTCTAAGCACCTCCCTAAGTATCTAGCATTGTACAAGGCCTTATAGCACTGGGAACTCGAAATTGTTGGTGCTAACACTCTAATTTGTGCAATTTTGTGATGCATCGACTTGTTCTCCACACGGTCTATGCACGAGAAATTTCCAAGGTGGATGCTTTTGTTCATCATAGTATAAAAGGTGTAGGTCATGGAGCAGCTCCAGGCTTCTTGAGGAAGTGAAAAAAAGGAAACGCTCAATTGTGCAGACCGCCCCCAACATCATAAACTTAATCGCGTACACACTTGGCTGGAGCTTGCTAGCCAACGCTCCAGAAACTGTTCCACTACTAGTCCGCCGACCACCATTGCACACATCAGACGGACCCGTGCATGAGCACCTCTAGGGAAACAAATCGAACCTGATGCTCTCCAACAGTGCTTCCACTCTGCAATTCCATGTCTGTAGGCTGTAAGCCACACATGAGTCCCCTGTTCTGGGTATCCCTGTCAAGGTTCCTAGATCAGCTCCTTGTGTGGCCTATTTGATATTTAAAACTGTTGATGTTACTCCAAACATATTCTGCTACTGCTGCTTAACATTTCACAGTTCTCCCAGTGAGCTAGAATTTTTAATTATTGCTTGATTACTGGCACTGGGTACCACCGGTAAACCTTATTTTGTGTATATTGACCTGGGTTACATCACCACAGCTCTACTTAAATCTCATTGCCGAAATTATATCTAGCGAATAGAATATTATCTGTGGTACTACTTGTGCTTGTATGTGTCTGTAAATTGAAAACCTGGATAATGTATGATTTTTGTTTCTGAAGAGATGTTTGTGTGCATATGTTTGGACTCTAGACTCTACTGTGGACTAGGTCTGCTCTGTTCTGTTCATTTTCTTGGCATCTTATATTTTTCTTTGTGACAGGAACGTAAATTTCTCTACAGACTTGAAGATGTACTCCGCTCCAGGCAACAATTCTTTGGCTCTTGCAGCCCCACGGCCAGGAATGGAGCTGGGCAATGTGCAGCAACATCCTAACCAGGCTTTTGGCCTTGGGCCTGGTGGGAAACAACGCTCATCCAGTCTGGAGGCGCCGATAATGCTACTCACAGGCCACCAGAGCGCTGTCTACTGCATGAAGTTCAACCCTGCTGGAACTGTGATAGCATCGGGCTCCCATGACAAGGATATCTTCCTGTGGTATGTCCATGGTGAGTGTAAGAACTACATGGTACTGAGAGGGCACAAGAATGCTATCCTTGATCTTCACTGGACCACTGATGGGAGCCAGATAATCTCTGCAAGCCCTGACAAGACTTTGAGGGTCTGGGATGTTGAAACTGGTAAGCAGGTTAAGAAGATGGCTGAGCACTCATCCTTTGTCAACTCATGTTGCCCGTCACGTAAGTGGCCACCTCTTGTTGTGAGTGGATCGGATGACGGTACAGCAAAGCTCTGGGACCTGCGTCAGAGAGGGGCTATCCAAACACTTCCAGACAAGTTCCAGATTACCGCTGTGAGCTTCTCAGAGGCTGCAGATAAGGTTTTCACTGGTGGCCTGGACAATGACGTCAAGTGGTGGGATCTTCGCAAGAATGAAGTCACGGAATCTCTCAAAGGACATCAGGACATGATAACTGGGATGCAGCTTAGTCCTGATGGGTCGTACCTCCTCACCAATGCCATGGACAATGAGCTCAAGATCTGGGATCTGCGCCCTTACGCACCAGAGAACCGCAACATCAAGACCTTTACAGGGCATCAGCACAACTTTGAGAAGACCCTGTTGAAGTGCAGCTGGTCACCCGACAATCGCAAGGTCACTGCTGGGAGTGCTGATCGCATGGTCTACATCTGGGACACGACATCGAGGCGGATCTTGTACAAGCTTCCTGGGCACAATGGTTCCGTTAATGAGACCGCTTTCCATCCCACCGAGCCCATCATCGGATCCTGCGGTAGCGACAAGCAGATCTATCTCGGCGAGCTTTAGGATGCTGTCACTTCCTCAGATAGGAATTCCTGTAATATTTGGGTATGAAAGAGAACTGAAGACCGCAGGTACCGTGTTGCTCTGTCCTAGACATTGAATGCTGGATTGCTGATCGAATTTTCAAACTGCTACTTGTTCAGTACCCTTACGGTTCTTGTTAAACGTGTTGCCATTCTGCCTTTTAATCACTAACTGGTGTGCTCTCTCTGAAAACCTGATTCATTTGCCTCTTCCCTGCTGAATTACGTTGTCTAACTAGTGTATCGAGTCAAATGCTGTTATGGTCTGTAAACTTATCTTTTTCTTTTAGACAAGTTTCTATCGGTGCAATATAACCAGAAAGAGGTTAAGTTAGCTGAAATTCCCTTAAAAGGGTAAACCATATATTCATAAATTTGGTTGATCCTCTAATAGCCAATTATATTGGCATGACTAATAGATTGTCAAGACTGTGTCTGAACATAATTTGTCCATCTGTTGGACTGTTATGATCCGTCAGCTTCTATTTCATGATCTGCCGTTTCAATCTATATTCACGTGGCTCTGTTCAAAAGAGTATGACTGCCATGCATTGTTCTTTTTATTCAACCATGGTCATGGCCACGTGACAGCCAATTTTTAGGTAACGCCTGTTATTGATGAAAATAATGGGTTGTAGACAGTGGTTTCGTTTCTTTCCCGTGTACAACTCATAATTAATAGCAAGATAAAGATACTCGTGAAAATTATCTTTAATTAACAAATTGCTGATTATTTAAGTGTGTTTATTTGGCTGATGGTGGGGGTGAAATTATGTATATGTGAAGTTACATATTGACTTCTGAAAGATCTTGAGATGCCATGTTTTGGCAAAATGGAATCAGTTTCATGTATACTTTTAAGACAATTCTAGCTAGGGAGCGAACATTCTGACAAAGTAATCGCTGTTGGATTTTATGTTTGTGGTTGTGCGTGTGCTTGAACCTAGTGTATGCGTGAAATCAACCGGCAACATGGAAAGGCCCAGCGGAGCCGCATGAAACAGGTGCCACACACTACCGGAGTCCTACTTTTATCTTCTACTCCCTCTTTAAAAATATATAAGATAGTGATCTAAATGATCTTATATTTCTTTACGGAGGGAGTATATCGTTATTCAGCTAAGTATAGCAAGCTGATCACTTAGCCGGACGAGTGGATGTAACTCTTGAGAAATCTTCTATGTTGACATGCAACCAAGTATAGCAAGCTCACTTAGTTAGAGGAGTGTGCGTATACCTCCAGCTAAAAATCCCTCAATGCTTACTATTTGAAAGGGTAAAAAAATATAGCATGTCAACCACCTTGTTGATGAGTTATTATTGTCTTTATTTCTTACTAGCTGTCATCTGGTGTGCATGCATATATATAGATCTCATCCACAATGGTTTATAGTTATCAACTACTCCCTCCGTCCCATAATATAAGAACGTTTTTGACACTAGTGTAGTGTCAAAAACGTTCTTATATTATGGGACGGAGGGAGTAGCTGCCCAGAATATCTCTCATCCACCATGGCTTATTGTAGTGGTCAGGTGGCAGACCAAAGAAAGTCATATATATGGGCTATTTAAATCTCAAACTGAGTTAGCCGGTATGGATATAGTATTCCTCAGTACTCTAAGACAAATTGCCTAATTGTATCCTATTTAAAGTGGCACACCATCCAAAAATATATCAGACATGGGAAGCATTAGAATTCTATAAGCTTGTGGCTGTGCTGCAATGCTCGGTGAGAATAGAGTGGTCCACACTGTGTGAAGAACAGGTTGTAGAATCAAGCGTGCCAATTTGCCCTCGTGTAAGAGATGATCTTGGCCTGACTAGATTGATGAGGAATCTTGGCTTACTGATGTGAGGGGAAGCACATGGCTTGTGTTCCAAGACAACAACCTAATCAGATATGTTTTTAGAT
>NC_041393.1:692277875-692290925 GCF_002162155.2 Triticum dicoccoides
CATTCATTATGAATAAATGAAACCATATCGGTCCAACATCCAAGCATGCCTCAAACGCATGTTCTCAAAGAGCAGAAAAAAATAAAGCAGTACGGGGTAACAAAAAGGCCTGCAGCCTATTACAGGATCGAAGATCCGACTTTTCATGACACTGAACTTAATCGATGAAACACTACAGCAAAGTGATCCTCATTCCTCCTGCACCGGCTCGAATCCTCATGTCTTCTGCAGCGAGCATCTCGCGGACCTCGTTGATATGCTCCATGAGTCCCCCTTTCATCTTCTTAAGGGGTTCAGTTGGTGTTCCAGGCCAGTCGAGAGGCGATGCAGGGCTCGAAATCGCCTAAGCAGTTTTTTTTGATGACGGATCACTTGGCCTTGAAGAGTCAGTACTCTGGAACCCACCTTTACAAGCCCCAGAACCAAGTTTGGGGTAAGAAGAGTCATGAGTGGCACCTCCAGTGCCCATCAGGTTCCTCTTCACCCCAAAGTCAATTGGAGTCGGCTTTTGAGTATGCAGGATATCCAATGTAGTATCCCCTGCATTTTCTCGAGCGGTCCTAATCATCCACCTCTTGAGGGTCTTCCAGACCAGCCACCAGATATGTTTAATATCAGACCAGACTTCATTATCAAAAACATGTTTATTTCTGGTTTTCCACAGGCACCACAAGACACAAGCACAAAAGGCATTAAGTACTTTATGTTTCTTGTTGGCAGGCCAAAACTTGGCTATGGAGTAATAACTAGATCCTACTTCTACGAAAAGAAATGAGGAGACTGCATCCCAGATGTTCCTTGCAACTACACAGTCAAAAAACAAGTGGTTTACAGTTTCCTGTTCAGAGCAAAAAAGACAGTCAGGGTTCCTATCTATGCCCCTTTTAAGTAAATTATTCTTAGTCATAAGTTTGTTATGCGCCAGGAGCCAGAGAAAAACCTGGATTCTAGGGGGCACAACAATGGACCAAACAGAAGGGATATAGACAGGCTTCACACCCGTAAAATTGATGATGGCATAACGTGAGCTAGAAGAATAGACCCCTTGGCTTCATACTGCCAGACCATAGCATCATCATCTGCTTTGAGCACAGTCTCCTTTATGATTTGTTCAAGGGAGTCCCACTCCTCCATCATGGCAGGGGTGAAAATTCTCCTAAAAGTAAGCTTAATGTTGCTCCCATCCCAAACTTCAGAAACTGTCACACATTGTTGATGACAAATGGAGTATAAAGGCCAAAATTGAACTGAGAGAGGGGAGGTTCCAAACCAGATATCCTCCCAAAATCTAATTTTCCTACCATTTCCCACTACCCATCTGTAGCCAAACTTAAGAGCCTTGGCAGCCCACATAACCCCTTTCCAAAAATTTGAGGAGGCTTGTGGCCTACATGCAAAAATATTAGGAGCATTCCTAATATACTTGCTGTCTACAATTGATTTCCAAATTTTACCCTCATCTTGGGCCTATCTCTTGACCCAACTGCCCAATAAACACAGGTTAAGATCCCTGATATTGGGGATCCCAAGCCCTCCATGTTCTTTCTTCATACAAACTAGGTGCCAGTTAGCCAGGTGGAGTTTCCTGTTCCCCTCAAAGTCACTCCAAAGGCAATGAGCTAGTCGACTATTAATCAGATCTAGGGCCCATTTAGGGAACTTAAAGAAGGACAGTAGATAAATGGGGATACTAGCTAGACAAGCTTTAATGAGAGTTATTCTAACCGGGTAGGACAACAGTTTTCCCCTACAGCCAGCCATCCTCTTTAAAATCTTATCAATAAGAGGCTGGATGTCTTCCCTCCTCAGCTTGTCATAATGTAAAGGAATCCCTAGATATTTTATTGGAAATGTACCAACAGTACATCCAAAGGTATTCATGAAGTTAATTAGTTCTCCTCCCTCAACTCCTAATGGAATGAGTTCACTTTTAGCATAGTTGATTCTCATACCTGATACTCTCTCAAAGTAAGTCAAAATCATTTTCAAGTTAGCAGCCTTAGATTCATCCTTATCCATGAAGAGGATAGTATCATCTGCATATTGCAGACATATCACTCCACCAGGGATAAGATTAGAACAAAGCCCTTTAATCAGGTTGTGAGAAGCTGCTTTAATGAGCATTCTAGTTAGCACATCTATCACAATGTTAAAAAGTAAAGGAGATATAGGATCTCCTTGTCTTAGTCCTTTCTTGGTCACAAAGAAGTCACTATCAACCCCATTGACCTTGACTCCCACAGAGCCCATACGAGTAATTTGATAAATCCATTTGGTCCAAACAGGACCAAAATTTCTTTTTTGGAGAATCTCCATCAAGAAATCCAGGTTAACTTTATCAAATGCTTTGTCATAATCTAACTTTAGCACTAGTCCTGAATTATCAGAGTGGAAAGTAGAATGTAAAACTTCATGAGCTGTCACTACACTTTTAAGGATGTACCTCCCTTTTATGAAAGCTGATTGGTTACTAGAAGTTAGGAAATTCATGAGAGTGGCAAGCCTATTAGTTAAAACCTTGGTAAAAACCTTAAAAATACAGTTCAACAAACTAATGGGTCTAAATTTCCTCATATCAGTAGCATCTTCCTCTTTAGGAATGAGAGTAATCATAGCAAAATTTAATCTGTATATATCAAGTTTCCATGCATGGAAGTCATCAAACAAAGCCATAACATCCTGCTTGATAACTTCCCAAAATTCCTGAAGAAAAAGAAAGGACGGGCCATCTGGTCCAGGCGCTCCTTCAGAGTATGAACCAAAAATGGCATCCTTCACCTCTTTTTCAGAAAATGGAGCTTGGAGATATTCATTATCATTCTCAGATATTTTCTCCTCAACAGAGAAAAAGTCTTGTCTTAAATTGAATCCTCCTCTATCTTCATTCTTAAAAAGATCTTTATAAAAATCAGATGCTATTTTAATCATCTCTCTAGTGTCTGAGGTAGGACCATCAGGGCCAGCTAGAGAATGAATAAGAGTCTTTCTTCTCCTTTGGTTGGCTCCAGCATTAAAGTATTTGGTATTCCTGTCTCCCTCTAATATATCTCTATCTCTAGATCTTTGTCTAGCCTTGGTTTCCTCTTTAATCCAGATATATCTAAGTTCTTTTAGAATATTCTGCATCCTAGCAGCCTCAACATCAGAGAGACAAATTGTTTCAGATTTGATATCCAACCCATCATACTCTTCTATGAGGGCAGTTTTCAGCTTCCTAATCTCTGCTTCTACATTTTTACTCCACCCTTTGGAGAATTTTCTGAATCTTCTAACTTTTTCTTGCCAGACATCTATTGGTTTGCCCTTCTTGACTAGAGCAGTCCAGTTTTTGATGGCCAAATCCTTAAAATCCTTATGGAGCAGCCACCACTTTTCAAATTTGAAACTGGAGCCTCTAGTACTGCTCCCCAACCCTGAATCCCATAGAAGGGGAGTATGGTCACTCCCAGTTCTAGGGAGGGCTTGGGAGGTACATAGAGGGAACATAGCTTCCAGCTCAGTGGTGCAGAAGATCCTATCTATGGTAGTCATGATATTATTCTGTTGGTTATTAGCCCAAGTGAACTTCCTACCTGACATCCTAATTTCTAGAAGGCTCCAAATTTCTACCCAGGCATTAAATTTATCAGCCCAGAGATGATTAATATTACCATTACTCTTATCTAGCTGATACCTAACTAGATTAAAATCTCCTCCTATGAGAGTGGGCATTTGGTCATCCACAAAGAGGCTATGGAGTTCAGAGATAAAAGCATCTTTTCCCTCATCATATGGAGACCCATAAACAGCTATCACTCTAAAGCAGGTCCCATTAGCTTTAACTTTCAGGTTGCAGGACACAGAGTAATTCAGAGAGCTCCATTGGAGGACCTCAAAAATATCTGCATCCACACCAACCAAGATACCACCAGCAGTGCCTACAGCAGGGAGATGGTGCCAGATAAAATTCTTATTCCCACTAATGGACTTAAGAAAGGCAGCAATAAGCTCTTCTTTCTTAGTTTCCTGGAAAGCAACTATACTAGCATTTGTTTTAGTCAAGGTATCTACAATACAAGGTTTCTTCCCTGGGGTGGTGATACCCCTTATATTCCAAAATAAACAATTCATTTAAAAGAGTGCTTTCTTGGGGTGCTTGCCCCGCCTATGTTTGGAGATTTCGGACCAGATAATACTCTGGTCATCAGCAACATTAGGGGTCCTGTTTAACCCCACATGTGTAACAGGAGAATCTAAGCCAACTTTTTGGTTTTCAAGCCCATCAGGCTTACCTAGGGAGTCTATTTTTTCTACACTATCTTTTCCTAAAGTGTTATGAACCTTGTCCCCAGTTATGCTATCTTCTTGAGCTATGCTATTTTCTATGTGGATAGGCCCTGCAGGCCCTTTAGGAATTTTGTTCTTAGAGACTACTGAAGCATAACTTTCTTTTTGCATATCAATCTCTACTCCCACCATTCTAGTTACAGAAATAAATACAGGATCATGAAAATTCTCAAAGTAATTTTTCTTAATTGTACCTTTGTGTTTACCTTTAGGCTCTTCCAGGTTCTGGACCTTCTTTGACCCCATGGCAATCTCCATGATTGTTCTCCCACCAATGTCAATCCTGGAGCTCTTTCTTTGTGCCTGGACTGGTCCCTATTTTTGCAGTATGGATGGGGCATGAGTTGTGTTTGTGGCCAGACTGGGGCTGAAAATCACTTCTTCCAGGGATTCACTTTCTACTACCACCTCAGCCTAGTCTTCAAGCAAGCTGATGTTATCCTCCTCATCATCATCTCCAATCTCCATCTCTTGCAGCATCTTGAAGCTTTCATCTAAGGAAATGGGGTCCTGGAGTTGCTGCAAGTAGGCCAGAACATTTTGCTTGGTGTGGTGAGGAGTTCCAGAGGCAAAACCATTCCCCCCAGATTGAGATGAGGAATTTTTTGCAGTGTGGTGAGAGCCTCCAGCCCCATCATCACTGTTGGTGTTGTTCAGTGATTCTTTTTCTTTGTTCTTCTCAGTGTCTTCATCTAGAAGATCATCCTATTCAAGGTCCTCTGCTGGTGGTTCCACAACTATTTTGATCTTATACAACTTGTCTCCTATACCAAAGATCCTTTCAGCAGGAATCTTGGTAAAGTCTTTGCATATGATTTTGATTCTAACCACCTCAAAGAAAGATTTGAAGTTTCCCTGCCAGTCCACATCAATCAAAGTGCCCAGAACAGAAGCAAATTGCTCTAGAACTGACCATTCTGCCCATGCTGGAGCCACTCCTCTTAACTGAAGCCAAACAGACTGGAGTTCAGCATGAAATTCCATCTCTCCTTTCCACACCTCAACATTGACTGAAACTCCCTCAATTTCAGGTAGTCCAAAGTTGGGGTATCCAGCAACTGTTGCTACAGGGATATGAGGGGGGAATTTGACAAGGAAAGTCCAGCTGTCCAGCATCCTGATGTGCCATGGCCAATTGGTTTTGTATATTACAGAGAAGTTATGGACCAGTTCTTCCTTGGTGACCTGCCCAGTTTCTATGTAAACAATCCCAACGTTTTTCTTGTTCCCTACATGTTGGTCATTGACATCTGGGACATCAATCTTGAAGAACCCTAAACCTGAAGCTGCACTACCCACATACTTAGCACAATTCCTAGGCTTCTTTCTGACTGGACAGTCCTCTACTTTGTGTGTCACCATCTTGCAGATAAAACATGAGGGGGGCTTTGGGCACTGGGCCTTATGGTGTCCAGGCTCTCCACATGTGTAGCAAGTAACATCACTGTAGTCACCTCCAGTAGAATCCTTGGCCTTGTTAGCATTCTTGTTTTTGTTCTGTGGCTGCTTCTTCTTCTGCTGTTGAGTCTGATTGTTGTTCTCTCTGTTGTTATCTACTGCTGACTGCATCAAGGCAGCTTGCCCCTGACTTCCTTGCATTTGCATCTGGGGTGGTGCTTGCCCTTGGAATTGTTGCCCGGGGCCTCCTCCTTGTTGCTGCAGCTGTTGATTTTGCATATGATTTGGACCCCAATTGCCTGGTGCTCCCCACTGGTTCATCATCGGAGGCGGCTGCAGGAACGACCCCTGGTACCATGGGGGAGGGGCACCTTGAAAGCCAAATCCGAAGGGGAATTGCTGTTGCGGGGGGCCAAACTGCTGTGGCGCCCACTGGTTCTGCCCGCCCCCTCCATGATCAGCTTGATCAAGATGGTCATCGCCTCCCCTCTGGTTCCTGTTCGGGTCGCGTTTGCCTCGCCCTCGACCACGGCCCTGAGCATCAGCCATCTCGACCAGATCTGAGAAATTGGGATGATCCTCTCTCCACTCACTTGCAGAAAGTGAGATGGTGGGCACTGAGGGGAGGTGTTGATCCTGATCGTAGGCGGGGTGGCAGTCTGCCGCGGTGAAGGAGCAGCGGCGGAGGAGGGATTTCTCGATCCAGACTAGGATCAAGGGGGGATTAGGGTTTGTGGCCGCGTCTCCCCCCCACAACTGCCCAAAGTAGGCCCTGATGGCATCTCCTTCTTCCTCACGTGGCTCCTCCACCTCAGCACGCTCCTCCGCCTTTTGCTTCGGGTCGCACCTCCTCCTTACTTCCTCACTGACGAGTGGGGCCTTGTATGGCGCCCCATCTGCAAAGCAGAGTATCTCTCCGACCTTGGCAACCAGCGTCTTCTCCGGCGAGGCCATGATCGCCGCAGAGTGCTGTCGGAGATTCACCCCATCTGCCGTCACACGAAACCCGGGGTCAGCCGCCCACTTGAGCGGCGTACCAAGGTCCCAGGCAGATTGCTGGAGGCATGGGGGATTCGAGATCTGGCCGCCCAAGCTCACGGGAGAAAGGGTTGGAGAGACCAGAACGCCCGCCACTTGGCTCTGCTCGCCGACGAGGGTGAGCTCATCTCCGCGCGCGCCCACGCAATCACATCCTCTGGTGAAATCTCTTCCCCCACCATCATCCGCTCCATCTCTTCCTCCGACGCCTCCACGCAGATCCGCGTGACTAGCTTGATCTTCGAGTCCCCCCTGAGAGGAAGCCGCATCGTCCTCCTCATACGCGCGCGATGCATCTCCTCCGCCATCTCTTCCCCGCCGTATCGCGTCCCCTCCCCCCTCCTCTCCATGGCGAGCCAACGGGCGTGGGGGAGAAGTCAACGCAACCAACGGCCGAGGGGGAGAAGTCAGCGTGACCGACGAGGAAGCTGCGGCGCGCCGGCGTGCGGGGTTCGTCGGCGGGATCTGCCGGATCTGGTGGTTACGGTGGTAGGTGGATGGGGCGAGGCAGGTTGCGTGCGCGAGACCGAGACCGAGAGCGGTCATTTCAAAAATCTCTCGCCTGCGGGAATTAAAATCAGATATGTCGGGATCGGAGGATGCGTGTGACTAGTGCGTTTGGCTTCTCCTGAGCATTAGCGTTTCTTCCTCTGGCGTTTAGCTTAGGTTGCCACGCTCTCCAGTATGCTGGCTGTCTTGACCCCGCTCTAGCTATCTGTTTGGATGTCGCTGTTGTAAAACTACAACAAATTCAGGTGGGGAATCTCTTCCTGGTGATTAAATTATTTTTGCTACACAAGTTGTTAGTCAAGTTTTGATCTCCAATTCATTGACTGATTACTTTTCACCTGCAACCAAGCATAAGCTACAATTACGATCTCTAGTTATCCTGCTGCCCCGCAGGTCCACCTAGGCTCGGATTTAGGTTCGGACAAAAAGTTGTAGCCTCACAAGAGATAGTGTAGCTTGCAGAAGAACCATCCTCTTCGGTGTAAAAAGCAAGAGAAAGGTAGAAAGGGGCAGCTACGCTGATGCAATCAAAGAGAGAGATGGAGAGAGCTGAAAAGAAACACCATGCATGTGAAGAAATGTGGGTCCGCTATAGAGTGTAGCCCCCATTGGCTAAAATAATTCACAAACGGTGGTCTGATAGCTTTTTGATTAGATTAATGGCTGAGGCAATACCAAGGTGATGCCTCCATTGTAAATGCCCTTATGCGGCTTATGACATTCAATTCTTAAAAGACAATATCTGATTTTTCATAGCATGAGCCTAGCGAATAGTTTCAAATAGTTCTCTTGCCCAACTTGTATCAAAGCACCCAATTCTGCAACCGACCCAAGTTACCTTGTGAACTGAGCGCATAGTAGCACCACCCTAGCACACAAACCACATTATCCATCCTTTTATTATAAGCACCCTTTCTGGATTATTTGATGGCCAAGGTCTAGCATCTTCGAGCTGGTCCTTGTTCCCTACCTTCTGGTTCCCTTTGTTAAATTTGTGACCATTCCAGGACTTCCGTGTTAATCACTAATTGCGTGAAATCGTTCGGGAAACTTCTTAACTTGAATCAGTTCAGCAAAGTATCGAGTCAACCCGTGGCATGAGTTGTCAGCTTCTTTGTATGTTTGTTAGACCTTTTCTTTTCTTTTCGAATAACTTGTTTGTGAAAGTCATTGGTGTTTCATTTTTGCCTCGTGGCGCTAAGCCAAGGATACCAAAGGATGCCTAATTGTAGTTGCCTCTGTTCTTCTCAAGCAGTCCAGTACATCGCCGTACTCGATTGCCGATGTCACTGCATTTCACCAAACCTTGAAGGTTTCTAATAAAGTGCTCCTCAATTCCTGCAACTGTAGTAGAACGCCAAAAAATCAACCAGTGTGGAGCGACGTCATGGCACCTCAAGCCCTTCAATGGAGCGTGAGACGCCACTAGCGCCGGCCACGGGACAACGAAAATGTGCCAATACCTTGATGGTATGCTGAGCAATCCAACAAGCACCAATGGACCTACACACGTGCAGTTCTCATGGAACTGAAAAACCATATAATCTACTAAGAACATGCATATCCAAGTGCGTATAATTAGGCACAAAAATGAACAAATTAATTATATCTTCCCTTTTAGACCTCTTAGTTTATTTAGCCACATCTTATACATTTAGTGGTTGTGTCAAGCATTTTGATCTTTGGCGTGGAGACGCACCCCTCGCCCTATAGTGTCAAACATATACAATCCCTTTGTACCTTCACCACCGCTGCTCACATCAGAGAGTCTGTCTTCATTTGGACTGCCATGCAAGAGGTTCACCATGACCCTTCAGCTTCGAATTCCATATCCTGGACAGTCTCCACTAGTGAAACTTATTATGCTAAGTCAGCAATACAAGTTGCAATTTCACGGTGCAACTTCTCCCTTCATGGCTCAAAAATTATGGGAGGCCCCGGCCTAAATGCAACGGATGTCTCTCACTGTTGACCTTCTTGCTATCCGTAGGTGGCCTCATGAGGGGGTTTGCATGTTCCTTACGGAACATGAAACTACGAGCATCTAGCATGGGGTTGTTTCTTTCTGCGTGTTTGGGCGCGGGATGGTGCTCGCTTGTTACCAACCTGGCTCCTGAATTCTCGCCCCTTGAAGATGGGTGGAACATGCATAATGCTCACATGGATGTGACAAAGTGAACAGTTTTTAGCAAGGTCCTCATCAATTTTCTTTTGAATGTTTAGCAGAACCTTCGTATTTTTCAACAAGCATCTCTCTCCATGCTTTTTTTCGCGAATATGCAAGCTGTGTATCTTTGTATTGATAGAAGGAGAATAAAGCATGGGGTTACAACGCTTACAAGGCCATGTACGCACTAGGCATGGTGCACAAGCATAGGAGCAACTAGAACAAGGGGTCTGCTCAGCCCTAAGTGCCTAGACTAGCAACTATGCGCCGGGGATGATGTGGTGCAGCCCTTTGGCGTCCGCCTTGGCCCATAGACGCGCTTCATCCTTGATGGTGTCGGTGACGAGTGTGAGCGAAGGGGTGGCTCCATCGAAGACGCATGCATTTCGGTGTTTCCAGAGCCACCACACCATGAGTATGATGAGGGAGAATAGGCGTTTGCGGCAGGAGCACCACCAGGTTTGGATGGGGTTGTCGGCGTTAGGTAGGTCGATGTCCATGCGAGCCAACCCCAAGATCTCATGCCAAACCTGAAGGGAGAACAAGCAAGCAGCGAGGAGATAGTGCATGGACTCATATTCCTGATCACATAGCGCACATGCGTCCTCATGAGGCAAGTCGTGGCAGGCGAGTCGTTCCGCGGTCCAGCAACGATCTTGCATGGCCAGCCAGAGGAAGAACTTGACGCGAAGAGGCGCCCATGGCCACCAGGTGAGACTCCAATGGGGGTCCTCGCATGCGCCAATGAATAGCGCCTTGTAGCAGGAGCTCGCCGAGTACGTGGCGGATGTGGTCCAGTGCCATGTGAGCACATCCGGCGTGGTGGAGAGGGGTGTATGGCACACCTGGCGCCAGAGGTCAACATATTGCACCATGGCCGCCGGACCAAGTGCACCTCGAATGTCCTGGACCCAAGATCGTAGGTGAAGACCGAGCCAAGCTACCAGCTAGTGGAGGCGTGGAAGATGGCACTCGCGTCGATGTCGTGAGGTATGGGAAGGTGGCTCCATGGCCGCGAGCGGTCCGTGCGTTGGAGCCAAAGCCAGCGGACAGGCAGAGAAATGCCCGCTCCCATATAGTCACGGATGGCAAATGCTTGAGGTTGCTTACATGGTTAAGAAGGATCTTGATCAAATGAGGTTGTCCATGGCCGCTCCCATATAGTCATTTTCATTGTGTTGGATTTTTCCTCTTCTTGTACATATTCTGTAAAAAATTAAGTCACAGTGATCCCGCCTTTTATGTGAAAAGTAAAATAATGCAACGTCAGTTACTTTGATATCTGGGGAAGTCCGTCGAATATTCAATTTCGTCGGGCCCTGATTGTGGATAAGTGGACTGATTGGCTACATTCGGTACATTCTTTGATGTCGATCAACTGATTTTGCAGGAATCTGATGTGTTCCTCTAGAAGTTGCACTATTGCGGCGTTCTCCATAAAATCCATGCATGCCGATCTAATAATCTTTGGGGTTGTTTTCCGCATGAAGTATACTTGGAAGATTAAAGCACCCTTGAAGATAAAAGGTTTTGATACGCTATCTTAATCATGGGGTGATCTTTACAAAGGATAATCTGGTAAATCGCAAAATGGGATGGATGCAAACTAACTGTTATTTCTAAGACATGAGGAAACGATTCATTTTCTTTCCTTCCATGTCGTTACTGCTTTTATTTGGCGTAAATATACACAACTTTTTATTTACCCCATTCCCTCCTCCACCCACTAGCATTACAAATTTGTTTTGGAACTGGTTGGTCAGGGTTCACCCCAAATTGATGGCACACATCAACCACATGTTGATGAGTTATTATATATCGTCTTTATTTCTTCCTAGCCTCGTCTGGTGTGCATGCATATATAGACTACTAGCTCTCACCCACAGTGGGTTTACAGTTATCAACTAGCTAACCAGAATATCTCTCATCCACCATGGTTTATTGTAGTGGTCAGGAGGAAGACTAAAGGAAGTTATATGTATGGGCTATTTATCTCAATTGAGTAAGCCCCTACGAGTGTAGTATTCCTCGGTAGTCAAGAAAGTTTGCCTAATTTTATTCTCTTAAATCGCACACCATCACAAAATATATTAGATATGGGAAGCATTAGGAATATTTAAGCTTGTGGTTATGTATGCTGCTGCAACGGTCAACGAGAATAGTGTGGGCAAGAGATGCAATCAAGCATGTCAAAGTCCCCTTGTCCAAGAGATGCTACGGGCCTGACTAGATCGATGCAAGAGTCTAGCTTACTGATGTGAGGTAGATCACAAACTATTTGCGCTTCTCTCCTACCAGAACATTTGGAAGCACCGGTAGCGTTCTGCAAGCAACGCCCTAACCTATAGTTGTTTCTCCAGATGTGTCAGAGGATGCCTGTACCTGGCGCATTCGCCTTCCCCCTGAGCACCAAGATCATGTTGCTGCCTGGCTTTCTTCCCTTGGCGTTTACAGTTTAGCTAGGTTGCCACACACTCCCCTATGATGGCTGATGTTGTGATCCCTCTCTCCATCTGCTTGTCTATCGCTGTCGTAAAGCTCATCCATTTTGGGCTTTTTTTGAATGTAAATTTGGATGGGGAATCTCTCCCCGGTGATCATTTAAGAAATAGTTGCTACATAAGTTCATTTTTGTCAAGTTTGAGTCTTCAAAGTTAGAATTATGATCTCTATTCTCCTCAGGTGTTATGCGACTTATGTCACTCAATTCTTAAAAGTTGATCTCTAATTTAGTAGCATGAGCCTAGTGATAAGTTTTCACTAGTTCTCTTTCCTGACTTTTTGTCGAAACATCCAATTCTGCAATCGATCAAAGTTACCTTGTGAATTGGGAGCATATATAGTACCCTAGCGGACTGATTGTTCCAGCCATGGTGTATAGAGAAAAATACTGACTTCGTCCTTTGAAGTCCAAGCAAACAACACACTGTCCATCCTTTTTATAATGCGCAACCTTTGTGGATTATATTATGACCAAGGTCTAGCATCTTCGAACTGCTCCTTGTTCCCTACCTTCTGGTTTCCTCCATTAAATTTGTGCACATTCTGTCCCTTCCATATTAATCACTAACTGTATGTGGTCTTTGGAAAAACTTCTTAGCTTGCTTGTTCCTTGCTGAATCAATTCATCAAACTACCGAGTCAACTCGTGGCACGAGTTGTCAGCTGCTTTTTATGTTTTTAGATCATTCTTCTTTCAAGACAAGTTCTCCGCAAAGATATTCGTGTTTTATTCTGTCTCATGGTGCTAAGCAAAGGATAGCAAAAGGATGTCCAGTTTTAGTTCCTATGTTTTCATAGGCGAATAGGCGCCTATGTTAGTCTCAGCAGTCCAGTACACTAAAAAACTCCTCTGCCCGCCGACATCACTGCATTTCACAACTTTGAAAAGACCCTGGTGAAGTGCAGCTGGTCATCCGACAATCGCAAGGTCACTTGCTCACTGCTGGGACCTGGGAGTGTTGATCGCATAGTCTACACCTGGGACACAACATCGAGGCGGATCCTGTACAAGCTTCCTGGACACAACGGTTCCGTCAGTGTGACCGCTTTCCACCTCACCGAGCCCATCGGATCTTGCGGCAGTGACAAGCAGATTTATCTGGGGGGCG
>NC_041393.1:692291246-692318667 GCF_002162155.2 Triticum dicoccoides
GGTTAGGACGCCATAACTTCCCAGCTAGGAGTTCCTGTAATATTTGGGTATGAAAGAGAACTGAAGACCGCAGGTACCATGTTGCTCTATCAGACATTGAATGCTGGAATTTTCAAACTGCTACTTGTTCAGTACCCTTATTGTTCTTGTTAAACTGGTGGCCATTCTGCCTTTTAATCACTAACTGGTGTGCTCTCTATGAAAACCTCATTCACTTACCTATTCCCTGCTGAATTACATTGTCTAACTAGTATATCGAGTCAAATGTTGTTTCAGTCTGTAAACTTACCTTTTTCTGTTAGACGAGTTTCTATCGGTGCTATATATATAACCAGAAAAAAAAAGTTAAGTAAGCTTAGCCATCAACTTATATTCATGTGGCTCTCTTCATAAGAGTATGACTGCCATGAAGTGTCATTTTTATTCACCATAGGCATGGCGGTCTGCCTGCGTGACAGCCAAATTCTTGGTGATACCTGTTATTCGACGAAAATAATGGGTTTTGGACAGTGGTTTCGTTTCTTTCCTGTATAACTCATAACTAATAGCAAGATACAAAATATTCATAAAAAATCTCTTTAATTAAAAAAAATCTGATATTTTTCTAGTGTGTTTATGCTAGCTGGTGGTGAGGTTGAATTGTGTATATGTGAAGTTACATATTGACTTTTGAAAGATCTTGAGACACCATGCTTTGGCAAAATGGAATCAGTTTCATGTATACTTTTACCACAATTCTAGGGAGCGAACGGTCTGACAAAGTAATGGCCGTTTGATTTTTTTTGTTTGCGGCTGTGCGTGTGCTTGAAGCTAGTGCATGCGTGAAATCAGCTGGAAAACATGGAAAGGCCCAGCGGAGCCGCATGAAACAGGAGCCGCGCACTACTGGAGTACTACTTTCATCTTCCCTCCATTCCTAAATATATGACGTTTAACTGCCAAAACGTCATATATTTAGGAACATAGGGAGTATATTAATATCCAGCTAAGTATAGCAAACTGATCACACAGCCAGAGTGGATGTAACTCCAGAGAACTCTTATATGTTGATATGCAGCCAAGTATGGCAAGCTCACTTGGTTAGAGGAATGGATGTATGCCTCCAGCTTAATCCCTAAATGCTTACTATTTGAAAGGGAAAAATATATATAGCAAGTCAACCACCTTGTCGACGAGTTATTATCGTCTTTATTTCTTCCTAGCTCTCATCCACAATGGTTTATAGTTATCAATTAGCTGGCCAGAATATCTCTCATCCACCATGGTTTATTGTGGTGGTCAGGAGGCGGACCAACGAAAGTTATATACATGGGCTATTTACATCTCAACTGAGTTAGCCGGTATGGATATAGTATTCCTCAGTAGTCAAGACAAGTTGCCTAATTTTATTCTATTTAAAGTGGCACACCATCACAAAATATATTAGATATGGGAAGCATTAGGAATATATAAGCTTGTGGCTACGTATGGTGCTGCAATGCTCAGCGAGAATAGTGTGGACAACAGGTTGTAGAATCAACCGTGGCCTTTTGTCCTTGTCCTACGTATGATGAATTGACGATGAATCTTGGCTTGCTGATGTGAAGGGAAGCACATGGCTTGTGTTCCACGAGCAACGCCTAATCAGATATGTCAGGATGATGCGTGTATCTTAGGTTGCCACTCTCTCCTGTGTCGCTGTTGTGAAACTACGCTATTTTTGGCTATTTTAAATATAAATTCAGGTGGGGAATCTAAGATATCTTAGGTTGCCACTCTCTCCCGATGAACATGCATATCCAAGCACGTACAATTAGGCACAAAAATGAACAAATTAATTGTATCTTCCCCTTTATACCTCTTAGGTTATTTAGCCACATCCTATATATTTACTGGTTGTGTCAAGCATTTTGACCTTTGGCGTGGAGACGCACCTCTCGCCCTATAGTGCTCAAGCATATATAATCCCTTTGTACCTTCACCACCGCTGCTCACATCAGAGAGTTTGTCTTCATTTGGGCTGCCATGCAAGACATTCACCATGACCCTTGGGCTTCAAATTCCATATCCTAGACAGTCTCCACTAGCGAAACTTATTATGCTGAGTCAGCAATACAAGTTGCAATTTCAA
Source organism: Triticum dicoccoides (assembly GCF_002162155.2). NCBI lineage: Eukaryota > Viridiplantae > Streptophyta > Magnoliopsida > Poales > Poaceae > Triticum > Triticum dicoccoides. The sequence goes on from NC_041393.1 coordinate 692,293,357, forward strand.
GGTGCAACTTCTCCCTTCATGCCTCAAAAATTATGGGAGGCTCCGGTTGACCCTAAATGCAACGAAAGGCTCTCACTGTTGACCATCTTGCTATCCGCAGGTGGCCTCATGAGGGGGTTTGCATGTGCCTTACTGAACATGAGACTACGAGCATCTAGCATGGGGTTGTTTCTTTCTTCGTGGTGTTTGAGGCATTATTGTGGGACGGTGCTCACTTGTTACCAAACCGGCTCCTGAATTTTCGCCCCTTGAAGATGGGTGGAACATGCATATTTCTCACATGGAGGTGACAAGAGAAAGGTTTTTAGCAAGGTCCTCATCTATGTTCTTTGGAATGTTTGCAAGGAGCGGAACCATCGTATTTTTCAACAACCATCTTTGTCCATGCTTGAGGTTGCTTACTTGGTTAAGGAGGATCTTGATCAAATGAGGTTGGCCATGGCCGCTCCCGTATAGTCCTTTTTATTGTTTTGGCTTTTGCCTTTTCTTGTACATATTGTGTAACACTTCTATTTTCCCCTCTCTTAGTGAAATCACAGTGATCCCGCCTTCTATGTGAAAAATAAAAATCGGGCAAGGTCAGTTACTTTAATATCAGGGCAATTCCGCCGAATATTCAGTTTTGTCGTGCTCCGATTGTGGATAAGTGGACTGCTTGGCTACATTCGGTACATTGTTCGATGTTGATCAGCTGATTTTGCAGGAATCTGATGTATTCCTCTGGAAGTTGCACTATTGTGGTGTTTCATAAAATCCATTCATGCCGATCTTATCAAACTCTGGGGTTGCTTTCCGCATGAAGTATAATTGGAAGATTAAAGCACCCTTGAAGATAAAAGGTTTTCATACGCTATCTTAACCATGAGGTGATCTTGACAAATGATAATTCGGCAAAGCGCAAAATGACAGGGATGCAAACTAAATGTTATTTCTAAGACTTGAGGAAACGATTCATTGTCTTTCCTTCCATGTCAGTTTAGTAATTTTATTTGGCGTAACAATACACATAACTTTTAATTTGCCCCATCCCCTCCTCCACCCACTAGCATTAAAATTTGTTTTGGAACTGGTTGGTCAGGGTTCACCCCAAATTGATGGCACACATCAACCACCATGTTGGTGGGTTATTATTGTCTTTATTTCTTCCTAGCCCTCCTCTAGTGTAAATGCATATATAAACTACTAACTCTCATCCACAGAGGTTTCCAGTTATCAACTAGCTAACCAGAATATCTCTCGTGCACCATTGTTTATTGTACTGGTCAGGAGGCGGACTAAAGGAAGTTATATGTATGGGTTGTTTATCTCAGTTGAGTGAGCTGCTATAGATATAGCATTCCTCAGTAGTCAACACAATTTGCCTAATTTTATTCTATTAAATCACACACCATCACAAAATATTAGATATGGGAAGCATTAGGAATATTTAAGCTTGTGGCTTCATATGGGGCCGCACTGCTTAGCAAGAATGGTGTGGACAAGAGATTCTAGAATCAAGCGTATCAAAGTCGCAATGTCTAAGACATGCTACTGGCCTGACTTGATGGATGCACGACCCTGGCTTACTGATGTGAGGGAGAGTACATACTATTTTCCCTTCTCTGCTACGAGAACATTTGGAAGCGCCGGTAGCGTTTGGCGAGCAACGCCTTAACCTGCAGTTGTTTCTCCAGATGTGTCAGGAGGATGCATGTGCCTAGCGTGTTCACCTTCCCCCTGAGCACGAAGATCACAATACTGCCTGGCTTTCTTCTCTTGCCTTTTTGCTAGGTTGCCACGTTGTTCTAGCATCTTCGAACTGCTCCCTGTTCCCTACCTTCTGGTTTCCTCCTTTAAATTTGGGACCATTCTGTCCCTTCCATATTAATCACTAACTGTATGTGGTCTTTGGAAAAACTTAGCTTGCTTGTTCTCTGCTGAATCAGTTCATCACAATCGAGTCAACTCGTGCACGAGTTGTCAGCTACCTTTTATGTTTTTAGATGATTTTTCTTTCAAGAGAAATTCTCCGCAAAAGATATTGGTGTTTTATGCTGTGTCATGGTGCTAAGCAAAGGATACCAAAAGGATGTCAAGTTTTATTTCCTATGTTTTCTTTGGCGAATAGGTGCCTATGTTAGTCTCAAGCAGTCCAGTGCACTACCAAACTCAGCCGACATCACTGCATTTCACAACTTTGAGAAGACCCTGGTGAAGTGCAGCTGGTCACCCGACAATCGCAAGGTCACTGGCTCACTGCTGGGACCTGGGAGTACTGATCGCATGGTGTACATCTGGGACACAACACTGAGGCAGATCATGTACAAGCTTCCTGGACACAATGGTTCCGTCAGTGTGACCGCTTTAATAAGATGGCCACATGCATTGTTCTGATGCAGAGGCCAGGGGTCATCCTCCTTTTCAATAAAAAAGTCAGTGTGACCGCTTTCCACCCCACCAAGCCAATCATCGGGTCTTGCAGCAGTGACAAGCAGATTTATCTCGGGGAGCTTTAGGTCGCTGCCACTTCCTCAGCTAGGAGTTCCTGTAATAGTTGGGCATGAAAGAAAACTGAAGATCACGGGTACCGTGTTGCGACAGACATTGAATGCTGGATTGCTGATTGAATTTTCAAACTGCTACTTGTTCAGTACCCTTACATTTCTTGTTAAACTTGTGCCCATTCTGCATTTCAAATTTTCAATCACTAACTGGTGTGGTCTCTCTGAAAACTTGATTCACTTACCTGTTCACTGCTGAATTATGTTGTCTATCTATAGTCAAATGCTGTTTTAGTCTGTAAACTTACCTTTTTCTGTTAGACGAGTTTCTATTGGTGCTATATATATAAGCAGAAAAAAGTTAAGCTAAAAGCTTGACTTAAAAGGGAAAATCATATATTAATAAATCTGATTGATCCTCATTTAGTCAATAGTAGATTGTCAACAATGTATCTGAACATAATTTATTAGCCGTCAACTTATATTCATGTGGCTCTGTTCAAAAGAGTACGACTGCTGTGGAGTGTCATTTTAATCACCATAGTCATGGCTGTCTGCCTTGGCCGCATGACAACCAAATTCTAGGTGATACCTGTTATTGATGAAAATACTGTGTTTTGGGCAGTGGTTTCGTTTCTTTCCTGTATGTATAACTCATAAACTAATAGCAAGATAAAATATTCGTAAAGAATCTCTTTATTTAAAAAAATTCTGTCTCTTAAGTGTGTTTATCTGGCTAGCTGGTGGTGGGGTTGAATTGTGTATATGTGTGTTACATATTGCCTTCAGAAAGATCTTGAGACACCAGGTTTTTTGGCAAATGGAATCAGTTTCCTGTATACTTTGAAGACAATTCTAGCTAGGGAGTGAACATTCTGACAAAGTAATGGCTCGTTGGATTTATGTTTGTGGTTGTGCGTGTGCTTGAACCTGGTGCATACGTGAAATCAGCCGGTAACATGGAAAGGACCAGCAGAGACGCGTGAAACAGACGCCGCGCACTACTGGAGTCCTACTTTTATCTTCTATATTAATATCAAGCTGATCACTTAGCCGGAGTGGATGCAACTCCAGAGAAATCTTCTATGTTCATATGCAGCCAAGTATAGCAAGCTCACTTAGTTAGAGGAATGTGTGTATACCTCCAGCTAAAAATCCCTCAATGTTTATATTATTTGAAAGGGTAAAAAGGTATAGCATGTCAACCAGCTTGTTGATGAGTTATTATCGTCTTTATTTCTTCCTAGCTGTCACATGTTGCGCATGCATATATACAGCTCTCATTCGCAATGGTTGTAGTTTTTAGTTATAAACTAGCTGCACAGAACATCTGTCATCCACCATGGTTTATTGTAGTGGCTAGGAGGCGGACCGAAGAAACTTATATAAGTGGACTATTTTTACATCTCAACTGAGTTAGCCAGTATGGATATATCATTCCTTAGTAGCCAAGACAAATTGCCTAACTGTATTTTATTTAAAGTGGCACACCATCACAAAATATATTAGACATGAGAAGCATTAGGAACATACTAGCAAATATGCCCGTGCGTTGCACCGGGAGAAAAACAATCAGATTATATTGATATAATAGAGATAAAAAGAAATATGCCCGTGCGTTGCACCGGGAGAAAAACAATTAGATTATATAGATATAGTAGAGATAAAAAGATCTAAATCAAATGCCAGGATGAGATAAGGATTTTCAATATGTCATTTCACAAACTATGTCCAAGTGATGTTATGATGAAAATGTGATGGTCTTCATCACGACTTAATTTCCTAAGGTGCCACAACGAAATAATTTTTCGGTTGAGCAAACTACATTGTTGGACCCCTGCCTTAGTTAGACTAATGCATGATGTGTCTCATATTGACCTAGCGTAGCGATGTTTTCCAGAACCAGTAGAACTTTGGTACGAGAATAGTTGTGTACGGAGGCAAAACGGACATTTTGTCATTTTCATATAGTTTACAAAAAGTAACCCATAGCAAGATGTGTCAACTTTTTTGGGCTCGGGACATTGTTTTAAAATTCCCGAATATGTGTTGAATACACGATTATATTTTTAGAAATCATGAACATTTTTTATTTCATTGTTTTTTAAATCATGATTTTTTTATAATATGCACAAATTTTTTTTAATCATGAACATTTTATGATCCCCTAATAAAACCTCTACAGAACCCCTAATAAAACCTCTGCCTAAGCGATGGTTTGTTTTGTTCGTTACTTACGAATCAGTTTTAATTTTTGTGAACATTTTCTAAAATTTCATGGACATTGTTTTCAAATTCCCAAATATGTTTTGAATACACGATCATATTTTTATAAATCATGAATTTTTATTTTATTGTTTTTTAAATCATGATTTTTTTATAATATGCAAACAGTTTTGTTTTTAAATCACGAATTTTTTATGATTTCTCAAATGTTTTTTGAATTCACAAACATTTTATGATGTATCTATATATTTTCTCAGTACTCGCAACTTTTTTTATTCTTTTTTCTGGAAATCCCAGAGTAATTTAAAGAAAGAAAAACAGAAAAAAAATGAGAAAGGAAAAAAGCAAAAGAAAAACAGGGGCGTCACTACGGGCCGGCCCATTACGGCCTGCTATATATATTGCAGAAAAGGGGAGGGAGAAAAAGGGTATGCACGACCAGGGATCAAACCCTGGTCTCCCGTGCGGGCGGCTCTGGCTTTAGCCACTGCGCTGGCTTCCGGCGGGTGTTATATAATTGTATTGACTATCCTATAACAACTAAATTGGACGGTGATTTTTTTTTTAAAACGAATCGTTTTCTTTACTTACCGGTGGCATGGTGGGTAAATTGGGACAACTTCATAGGCAATTTATATGACGGACGACAGAAATCCAATTCTCTTTATTATTAAATTAGGTAAAGATAAGCTTGTGGCAACGTATAGAGCTCCAAGGCTCGACGAGAATAGTGTGGACAACAGGTTGTAGAATCACGCGCGCCCGTTTATCCTTGTCTAAGAGATGATAGGCTCGACTTACTGACGTGAGGGGAAGCACATGGCTTGTCAGGAGGGTGTGTGTGCCTTGTGTTCAACTTCTTCTGAGCACGAAGATCACGCTGCTTAGTGACTTTCTTCCATTGGCGTTTAGCTTAGGTTGCCATGCTCTTGCCACGCTCTTCCCTATGCTGGCTGTGGCTACCCCTTTCTAGCTATCTGCTTGTATGCCGTTGTTGTAAAACTACACGATTTTTGGCTATTTCAAATATAAATTCAGCTGGGGAATCTCTTCCCGTTGACCATTAAATTATTTTTTCTACACAAGTTATTAGTCAAGTTTTGATCTCCAATGCATTGACTAGTTACTTTTTACCTGCAAACCAAGGATATGCTACATTTACGATCTCTATTCACCTCAGCAGTTATGTGGCTTATGGCATTCCGTTCTTAAAAGATGATATCTGTTTTTTTATAGCATGAGCCTAGCGAGCAGTTTCAAATAGTTCTATTGCCAAAATTTTATGAAAACATCCAGTTCTACAACCGATCTAAGTTACCATGTGAATTGAGCACATAGTAGCACCACCCTAGCACACACCACATTATCCATCCTTTTATTATGAGCACCCTTTGTGGATTATATTATGGCCAAGGTCTAGCATCTTCGAACTGGTCCTTGTTCCCAACCTTCCGGTTTCCTTCATTAAATTTGTGAGAGAGAAGTGCATATATCAACCTTCAACTCTTTGTTCGGTCTAATATACACCCCTCATCTATTATACCGTCTAAGTTGCACCCTCCAACTATCAAAACCAGACGAATTACCCCCTGTCTCGCCTTGACCCTGGTTTTGGTCCAGTCAGCACATGTTGACCAGGTCAACTCGTCCAGTCAGCATGCCATGTCAGCAATGAAATGAATGTATAATGCATAAATTGATAATTTGAAAAATATCGTAATCTGCCGCTCAAAATTTGGCAGCATTTTGGTGCTGTTTGGTACCATTTGAGCATCATATGAACAAATAAAAAGGCTTGAACAGAACCTGGTCACACATACATATATATAGGTCTGAAACACACATACATAGGTCTCACATACATATAGATAGGTCTGATACACACAAAGGTCTCACAAATAGGTCTGACACATAGGTCTCACATAGATAGGTCTGATCGACACCCAAATCTCACAAGCACACAAATAACTCTCAATGTTCAAATCCCAGCAAGCTTCGAAACCGAGCATATTTGGCCTTGCCAGTCCCCTTTCCTTTGTTACTGTTGAGTAACGTGATTGTATTAGGAAACATAGGTTAGATTAGGAAATATTCTGGCTTGCCTTGTACATCAAGTAGATCATGTAATCCTATATATATGCCCACGAGGCTCAAGCAATACATCAACTATTCTATGAAATCGCTCCCCCCTTCTAACATGGTATCAGCCTTATCTCGATCCTAAACCCTAGCCGTCACCGCTTCCGCACCTGCGCGCCGCCCCCGGGGCGGCAGGCCTCCATGACCGCCGTTGGGGGCCGCGCCGCCCGTACCTAGGTTTCGTCGCCGGCCGTGTTGGCCGACTACCCTAGAGAGTCTTTTTCACGAGCCCTTGCTCCGGGTTTTTTCGCTCTCTCGTCGGTCGTTTTGATCTGCGTTTTTCTTTTTGGTTTTCCGATCCACTGGATAGGTTTGCGTCGCCCACCGCCGCCGTCGACACCCCGTGCCTCTACTCCGAGACCGGCACGACCGGCTGGCTACTTCACCGACCTAGCGGCCTCGCGCGACAGGCAGCTCTCAAGGCTGTCATCCGCGCGCCGGCCTGCCCGTCGCCCTGCGCCGGCCGTCACCGCCCTGCCCCAACTGGGAAACCTGCATCGCCTACACCCGGCGGCCTTACGCCATGTGGCGGCCAATCATAGCCGCCGCTCACGCGTCAGCCCGCAAATCGATCCATGCCACCCGCCTCTGCCGCGTCTGCACGGCGGCCCGGCGGTCTACCTCGCGGACCTCGTCCTCGGCTGCGTCAGGCTCGTTGGCTGCCTCAACTCGGGCGCCGCTGCTCCGTTGGTCGCTCGGGCCTCGCTGCCCGGGCGTCGGCGCTGCTTTGGCAGCCCGGGTGCTGGTGCTGACAAGCTAGTCCGCACAACGTCCCACGCCTTCCGTCGTCGCCGGCCTCATCTCGGACTCCGCCGCCACCCCGCCTCCACCGAGCGGCGTTCCCGACTTCGCGAGCGATCGGCTTGATCACCCCCTCGCCGCCGCGATCCGCCCCATCTACGCCGCACGACCAACCTGGCCTGATGGTTGCGCGCGCCTCCGCAGGTCCCGTGAAGATTGTCCCCGAGTTCAGCGCGCCCCTCCGCCGATAGAGCAACAGGCTACCGCTGCATCGCCTCGTCAGGCCGCAGCGCCGCCGCCCCGTGGTTCTCCTCGCGGCTGCATCGACTCGTGTGTCGCCTCTGCGTCGCCCCTACGGGCCGTAGTGCCACGATACGTGGTCCCAGCCACCGCCCCGAGGTCAGCCCCGCAGTTGTACCGACCCACGCTCCGCCGATGCACCACCCCTTCGGGCCGTAGCGCCGTGGCCCGCGGTCCCCGCCGCCGCGTCGAGGTCTTCCTGCCGTTGCCTCGACCTGCCCACCGCCGCCGCGTCGCCCCTTCGGGCCGTAGCACCGCGGCCCGCGGTCCACTCTGCCGTCACCGCGCGTCGACCTCCCATGGTATGCGCCGCGCCGTCTTCCTTGGCGCGGGAACGCCACCGTCCGCGCCGGTCTTCGTCATGTTATCAGGGTTTTTCGCCTACTTCGAGCATTGCCGCCGCGCTCCTAACCTAGCCGCCACCGCCGCCGTCAAGCCGCTTCCGCCGCTCTTCTTTGGCCGCGGCCGCCGCTACCCCCGTAGCCGCCGCAGCCGCCCGTCCACCTTTTGTCTTTGTCCAGCACCAGCCCGTCGTCAGCGTCGCCGTAATCTACCCCAACCACTTCGTCTACTCCGACCACCATTGGTGACATTGGCACCGCGCCGATGGACGCCACAGTCATCGTCGAGTTCTTCTCTGCTGGCCCCTCCGACTTCTTCGACATGGCATACAACTCGTGCAGGTCCCTCGTCTACGCATGCCCGGTGCTGGCAACACTGATGCATGCTTTCGTCCACGACGTGTCCTCGGTCCTGGCAAGCCTGGTGCGGCGCTTCGTTAGCTTCGTCTTCGTCCGTCTACAAATGCCCGGTGCTGGCAATACAGGTGTGTGCCTTCGTCCACGACATGTCCCCGGGCTTGGCAAACCCGCTGCGGTGCCTCGTCAACACCATCTTCTCTTTGGCGCACCGCTACTTTGACATCACTGCGCCCATGCTAACTCGGCACCTCCTTGTGCCCGCGGCTTCACGATGACTTCCTTGACACCAGCTACCCCGACTCGACATTGACCACGGCATTCTTCGCACGGCTACGTCGACCACGCCTCCACCACCCACGCTCTCGGCTACCTCGACAACGACACAAAGGGCTACCGCCTTGCTTGAGCAACCCCATCGGTTTCCACCTCATCCACGACTTCCGCGATGCGTCAACCGTTACGACTGTGGGGGGGTGTCTGTCGGCTTTCCTTAGGATTCTTCTCTAGTCTCACCGTCTGCGTCGCTACCGTTGTGACTGCGAGGGGATGTTGAGTAACGTGATTGTACTAGGAAACATAGGTTAGACTAGGAAATATTCTGGCTTCCCTTGTACTCCAAGTAGATCATGTACTCCTATATATATGCCCACGAGGCTCAAGCAATACATCAACTATTCCATCAAATATCTCCCTCCCTTCTAACAGTTACTGCCATTGCTACTGCTCCTCTCTTTGGTAACTTTGTTGCTAGTTGTCGCGCGAGAAGTACCAGTGCAAACATTGACATTCAAATTCGAGCTTCCATGTACATTGAAGGTATTTCCAGAGAAATTGTTTGACCTACTGTTGTTATTAGTTGGCACCCTTCTCTTTGCTTGTCTTGGTGGTGCCATTTCCTAGGTGGCCCTTCTTTTGTGTGAAGTGCTTTGTTGTGAACTCTGTAATAGAACAATTAGATGTACAACATTATATCAGCAGTGGTACAAAAAAGAAAGTACGGTAGAAAAATATGGTGAACGAGCTTACCAGAACAGGTGCTTCTTAAAGTGCTTTGTTGTGAACTATGTAATAGAAGTCTGTAATAGAACTGGTCAACATGTGCTGACTGGACCAAAACCAGGGTCAAGGCGAGACGGGGGGTAATTCGTCTGGTTTTGACAGTTGGAGGGTGCAACTTAGACGGTATAATAGATGAGGGGTGTATATTAGACCGACCAAAGAGTTGTAGGTTGATATATGCACTTCTCTCAATTTGTGACCATTCCACGGCTTCCGTGTTAATCGCTAATTGTTTTGAATATTTTGAAAAACTTCTTAATTTCCTGCTTCACTGTTGAATCAGTTCAACAAAATATCAAGTCAATCGGTGGCACGAGTTGTCAGCTTCTTTTTATGTTTGTTAGACCCCTTTTTCTTTCTTTCGAAGAACTTGTTTGTAAAAGTTATTGGTCTTCCATTTTTGTCTCGTGGTGCTAAGCCAAGGATACCAATCGATGCATAATTTTACTTGCCTTTGTTAGTCTCAAGCAGTCTAGTACATTGTCGAACTCATCTATGGATCTTACTGCATTTCACCAAACCTTGAAGATTTCTAACAAAGTGCTCCTATAAGGACCGAGAGTATATCGAACATAGGGGGGGGGGAAGGGGGGATGATTGGGAGATTTAAAATTTCTCGCGAAAGTTTGAAACGAACCCAATCACAACAGTGGAAATATTTCGGTAAATAGAGTGCAGACTAATCGATCATAGCTGTACAGAGATGTTTTGCCAATACAATAATTGTTGTATTGATGGGGTGCTAGTGCACGTATATATAAGTACAGGGTAGGCACCGGCTGACGTTATCGCAGTAGACAAGAGTGGCCTTGTGAACATCACAAAGTAACTCATGGAGTAGGTGACAGATCCAAGAGCACTCGGCCACGGCGTTAGCCACGACCTGATACTCTATCTCGGCGCTGGAGCGGGAGACCGTGGGCTTCCGCGTCTATGACCAAGAGATCAAAGAGGGCCCAAGGTAGACGCAATAGGTTGACGTGGAGCGTCGAGTGTCGGGGCAGCCAACCCAGTCGAGATCCGAGTAGGCAACAAGGTCGGTGGATGCGGAGGCCGTCAGGGTGAGTCCCAAGGACTTGGTACCACGTATGTAACGGAGAATATGCTTCACCAAGGTCCAATGAGGGTCACGCGGAGCGTGCATGTGGAGGCACACCTGCTGGACAACGTACTGCAGGTCGGGTCGAGTCAGCGTCAGATACTGTAAAGCACCAACAATGGAGCGATAGAACGCTGCACCGGAAGCGAGAGACCCCTCCAAAGCAGAGACCTTCACCTTCGTGTCGACGGAGGTAGGCACCAACTTGCAGTTAAGCATACCGGCACGCTTCAGAAGCTCGTGGGTGTACTTTTGCTGATGCAGAAAGAAGCTGTCAGCCCGACAGACCACCTCGATGCCGAGGATGTAGTGCAGAGGCCCCAAGTCCTTGAGGGCAAACTCATCACGAAGACGAGCTGTCAGCCGCTGAAAGAAATCGGGGGGCGGATGCCGTGAGGATGATGCCATCGACGTAGAGCAGCAGATATGCAGTGCCAGCTCCCTGATGATACACAAAGAGGGAGGCATCGGAGCGAGTGGACCGAAAGCCGAGAGACCACAGGAAGGCTGCGATACGCTGGTACCAAGCCCGAGGTGCCTGCTTCAACCTGTAAAGATAACGGGAGAGCAAGCACACAAAGCCCGGATGCTCGGCATTGACGAAGCCAGTGGGCTGCTCACAGAACACCTGCTCGGCGAGATGGCTGTGCAAGAAGGCGTTGGAGACATCCAACTGGTGCATAGGCCAGGCTCAGGAGACCGTCAACTGTAGCACGACACTGATTGTGCCTGGTTTGACAACTTGAGCAAAGGTGTCGCTGAAGTCCACGCCTGTGCGCTGCCGAAATCCACGAAGCACCCACCGAGCCTTGTAGCACTCGAGAGAACCGTCCGGGTGGGTCTTGTGGTAGAACACCCACTTGCCAGTGATGACATTGGCACGAGGGGGTCGCGGAACAAGATGCGACATGCGGTTGCGCTATAGGGTATTGAACTCATCCTGCATCGCTGGGAGCCATTGGGGATCCCAAGGGCAGCGCGAGCGGAGGCGGGAATGGGTGACGGCATCGACGTCGAGGCGGCACACACATACTCGTCGGCGGAGTAGCGCGTGCTCGGCCTAAGCACACCAGCCCGGGCACGGGTCGTCACGCCGAGAGGCGGGGCAGCAGCGGCAACAGGGCCCGCAGCGGGGCCGTGCCAGGGGCGGCGGCCGAAACCAGGAGTCACTGCAGAGCCCGCGGCGGCGGCCGAAACTGGAGTCGTAGCAGAGCTCGCGGCGGCGGCTGAAGCGGTGGCGGCCGCGGCGGCTGGGGCAGCAGTGACAGGTGAGCCGGTGGCGGAGGCCCAACCGGTGACAGGGGTGGCGACGGGCGAGGTGGTGGTCGAGCCCGTCGCGGTGGTGGGGGCGCCGACCAGGGTGGTGGGCGATGTGGCCGCCGCGGCGCCTGGGTGGGGTGCCCGATCCGGCTCAACGTCGTGGGAGGGAGTCGGGGACCCGGGGGCCCAGTCAGACTCGACCTCGGGGGAGGGAGTTGAAAAACCGGGCGGCGGCAGAAGGCGTTGTGCTGGAGTGGCCTCTGGGGGTCGCCGCCGTGCATCGCTCCAAGTAGGCGGCGCGAAGGTGTACACACGAAGAGTGACAAGATCATAGCACCGGTAACCTTTGGTGTTAGGAGGATAGCCAAGGAAGATGCATGGGACGGATCATGGTGCGATTTTATGTGGGGTGGTGGACGTGGTGCTAGGGTAGCAAAGACACCCAAAGATGCAAAGACCGTCATAGGATGGCGGTGCACCGAATAGAAGGTAGTGAGGAGCGTAGTTCCAACGAGGACGACATGGACGGATGTGAATGCGAAGGGTAGCAGTGGCAAGAGTATCTGGCCAAAACCAGGCGGGCACGTTAGAGTGAAATAGTAACATGCGGACGCAGTCATTAAGAGTGCAGAGAATGCGCTCGGTGCGACCGTTCTGCTGTGAGGTGTGATGACAGGAAAATGTTGCTCGCTGCCCCCGACTGTCCCTATTGATTATTACTCCGACCCCGAAGGCCAACACAATAGGACCGGAATCTTATGATGTTATCCCATGCTAATGTATCCAGGGCGATGGCTTGCTTTGAGCACTCTAATTTCTTCAAAGTAACGATGCCAGAAACATGACCCGGCAATTAAGGAAGCAGGCGCGCAAATTACCCAATCTTGACACGGGGAGGTAGTGACAATAAATAACAATACTGGGTTTCCCATCTGCTGCTAGAACACACACACATACGAACCCACAAAGGAAAGAGGAAAAAGAAGCAGGCAGGTGCCAGGCTTGCTAGGAGTTTGAAGGTGAGATTCATGTTTCTCCCCTAGCCCGTGATTTGGCCATTGTGGTACAGATCAGGGAGCTTTCTTCTTCCTCCTCTCCCAAAACTCTAACCCTTGGTTTGGCCATCATGGTACAAATCAAGAGCCATGTTTCATCTTTCCAAAATTCTTGCCTTTAGTCTGGCCATTGTGGTACAAACTAAGGTGCATGGTTTAGTCTATATCAAAATTTTGTCTTTGGTTTGGCCATTTTGGTACAGACTAAATAGTATGTTGCATCCATTTCAAATTTTTGTCCTTGGTTCGGCCATCGTGGTACAAACCAAGGGACATGTTATATAAACCCCAAATTGTTGCCTTCAGTTCGGCCATCGCGGTACGAGTCAAGGAACATGCATGTTGCATATGCTTCATCCGAAAGATCTTCTTGGTTCGTTCCCCTTAGCGAGACAAGCCAGGATGAACGCCTCGTTCCTTGGTTTGGTCCCTATATGCGGATACAAGTCGAGAGAGTGTCGTAGGTACGAAAACCTCATAAAAATTGTCTTAGTTTGGTCATCATAAACGAAATGCATATGACTAAGTTGGAGACAAATTATGAACATGCTAAACAAAATTCATAATTCTTGTTCGGTTACGCTACAGACGTTATGTGTCGTGCTAGTTGTAATATGGACAAGGATATACCAAGACTTTCCCTCACTTGGTTACGCTGCACGCGGGCATTATCTTAATGCCACACGGTGTTAGTAGTATTACAAGCAAGGCAAAACTTAATTAAAAAATGTGTTCATGTTACACGCCCAAAAAACAAAATTATGCAAGATGAATTATAAAACATGTTGCATCATAAAAACCAATCTTACCTGGTTACGCTACACGCGAGCATTATCTTAATGCTACATAGTGTTAGTAGTAATACACGTGAGAGAAAATTAAACAAAATATTCGGGCCACATATTTTGGCCAAAGTCAAATAAATATGTCATGAAATGCTCCAATGCTATAAGAGCCTAAACTATTAGCATCATCACAAATGGATATCAAAAACTCACTTTATTTGGGTTATGCTACACAAAAGCGTCAATGAAATGATGCTATGTGGAGTTAGTGCTAATACCATGTAAGGTACAAACATAAAAAAAAGATAGATGTCATATGACTCATGCAACACCATAATTGCTCCACAAACTTTTGCTTGGTTACGTTGCACGCGAGCATTATCTTAGTGCTACGCGGTGTTAGTAGTAATACAGGTAAAGGAGAACTTAATAAAAAATAAGTTCACTCCACATCCACATATGTATAAAAAATTCATGCAAAATCCATGTTAAGGGACGTTCCATGTAGCCCACATAGGCTTTAAATAAACAAAAATATCATAAGCAAACTCCACTCAGGTCAGGCTCGATACTGGGGGGACTCAGAGTCAACAAAATATGGCACGTATCATATGCACCATAAAAAGCATCAATATTGTGTCAGAAAGCTTTAGTCCATTACGCTACACAGGGGCAACACATCAGTGTCGCGCGGCGATAGTAGTAATGTGATGATGCAAAACTTATTAAAATTGGCATGTCACATAAATCCATGCCACCAAAACCAAAGATGTCATATCAAATTCCCAAAGAAACTATATACGTATCCTATATGCCAAACGTAGGATACAACTATGCCTAGCTAAAATCAACCTGCATTCTGCATATGCATGAGGTTGAACACACACAAATGGTTGCATGCTAGGAAATATATTCCCAAACATCACACATAAAATCAAAGAGGAGTACTTGCATGGAACCAAACTTCAAGCTCACCAAGCAGGAGTTCGTCGTCGACCGCGAATAGGATTTCTCTTGTAGTATATTGTAATAGGAATGTGATGTAATCCTATGTAATAGGTATGTTGGAATTCTTAATCAGGGGTTTTCTCCACGGAAATGTAATTAACAGACCTTTAATGTAAATGTAAGAGTTCTGAAAATAAAGTACCTACAATGTTTGATTCTATTTTTATTTTATGCATTTAAATTTCACTCTGTATCAATGACGTGGACGCGTGTTCTCACACCCGCCATTTTCACGTCATCAGATTCTGGCACGGCCAGTGGGACCTATTTCTCCCCTCATCTTTGAATTCCAACATAGGATTGTAACATATGATTTCCTAAAGTACATGCCTTTATGCATTTAAATTTCACTCTGTATCAATGACGTGGACGCGTGTTCTCACGCCCGCCATTTTCCCGTCATTAGATTCTGGCACGCCCAGTGGGACCTATTTCTCCCCTCATCTTTGAATTCCAACATAGGATTGCAACATATGATTTACTAAAGTACATGCCAGATATACTCCAACATCTTAAGAGTATAAACTGTGTTGAAACAAATCAATGGAAATTAAATATTCATCAAAAAATTTAAGTTCAAACATGTGCATCTGGGAGTAAATACTCCTAACATCAAATTAAATAACCATATGTTTAAAAGTGCTCCAATGCTTCAAGGGACAAAACTGCGAGCATACATTGTTCTCTCGAGCAAAAGGTGCAAGATCAATCCTATTTCGCATAAACTTGTCTCAAGGGCTCAAACTGGAAATGCAAGTGTGCATAAAAAATCATTGTATTGTCAGCCTACATAATGATTGACCTAAATTTTAGAAGTGTTTCTGGAAAATAGCAGAAGCACTCATAATCAAGTGGCTGAAGCCCACCCGGGAGTACCACTGAAAGAGAAAAAGGATCAATTACGCTCCTTTGTTTCTGTTGAACGGAAATATGTTAACAACAAACAATATCTTCTGTGAAACCGTAGTAAGTCAAAGAACAATCAATTTCAAACATATGATCCAATGCCATATCAACATAAGCTAGGTCATTGAAATAACTCTCTAATGCTTAACAAGATAAAAGTATAAGCATGGATATTCTCTGATAAAAAAATCCCACTCTTTCATGAGTCTTGCGAGAAACCAAACTAATGGCATCATCTTTTCGAAAAAAGGGTCACGTGAACTAACAAAAAAATAATAGTCAATAAATATGATCAACTTGACAAATACATACAAAAGGGATACCATTAAAATATGGTGGTAAATCAAGAGCATTGGGATAGGGGCACCATCATCCAAGGATGCTACATGTGAAGCATATATCCAATGTCACATAAGGAAAATGCACACTCAATATCTAGTGCATTTTTTTTCCTCCCAACAGGTTTGCAAGAAATACAATCTTGCCATATCCTAAAATACTGGGGGCAAACCCATCAAAATTTGTTGAAAATAAACATATATATGTCAACACGCATGCTTTCGAATTTCTCAATGAAAAAGTTGTGGATGAAGTCATACCATGATCTTTCATGTGGTATAGAATGCTAAGGGTGCATTGTAGTGACTTGTGTTACTCAAACCCATACTACTAGGGAAAAGCCTAGAAGTAGCACGGGTTTTAGGCCTATCAGTAGCGCAGGCTGGAGCGCTACTGGTACGGCGCTACAGCTAAAGGTTAGCAGTACCGTGCCTCAACCCACGCTGCTGCTAAATCAACTTAGTAGTTGCGCTTTGCCAGAGGAGCGCTACTGGTAATTAGTAGTAGCGCTTCTCCCTGCCCGCGCTACTACTATTATTTCGTATTTTATTTCTTTTTTATTTCATGTTGTATTCATACACCTTTACACAAGTTTTCATACAACAGGAATTTAGAGATTGTTTTTACATCATAATGAGTTATTACATCATGGGGTGAAAGAACCGTGGACTAGCTAGTTTCAAGTGGATGTCCATCCACTTGAAACTAATCCGCGGTTCTTCCACCCAGTGATATAATAAATATCATCATCATCATATCATTAACAACTTATCATGATAATACATCATTGTCATATAACACCTCCTCAAGATCATCGTTTTCATCAATGAGACATCACATAGCAAATTGGTCACTAGTCGTAATCACATATACTCCTCATCATCAACTCTAACACATTGTACCACAGAATAAACATGTTGTACCTCATAGGACCTACTACATTCTCTTAGGACCTACTATATTCTCTAAGGTAAAATAGCAAAAAACAAGATAGCCCCTGACTCTTCATTATGGAGAATGAAGATTATCCTGTCTCCAATTCTGGCCTTTTGCTTAATGTTACTTCCAAGAACTTCCTTGCGAATGTCCAAACATTTTTTCCATTCTTCGATTAGCATGTGTTCATCGGTTTTAGAAATCCGATATGCACAAGTGAGATCCGTAGATTGACCTGGCTGTATGTTCAGAACTGCAAGGCGACCATTCTGATACATCAGATGAGGCACACAATCCATCGGGATTTTCTATTGAAAAACATAGTAATAACTGTGTAGTTAGCAATGATGTACTAGATTTAAAAGTATGCAAAAGATGCACGGATGTCGTAATAGTAAAAAATCTTACCAGGGTATCTCCATAGAAGTTACCGTGGTTCAACATGTGCACTAGTGGCACGTATTCACCATAATTCGGAGGAGTTCGATAATAGGTATTGTAATTCTCAAGATAAGTACAAAATGCGATCAGATGACTTTTCTCCTTATAAGTTAATTCGGAGCCATCAGTGTAGTGGATTTTGTCTACCATCTTCGCACATTCTTTGAAGAATCAAAATAAGCTGTCAATGGAAATAAGCTATCAACTGTTTTGAAATAAACAATATAAATTAGTTAATAACTATGTTTGAGAAACTCACATTGTGGTATAATCGGAAGCGTATCAACAAGGATGCAAATGTCCATATTGTCTTTCTCGATGCCAGGATCACCAAGATCCATGGTGACAATCATAACCTCATAAAAACCATACATTTTGCAAAGTCTTTCCCAATTTTGGCAACCAAAATGGGTTACGCTCTGAGAATTGTACACATTTACTTCAAAATCCATATCATGATGGGTCCTTAGGTTTATTTTCTTTGTTTCAAAATTTTCATGGTCTTCAAAACCCATCCTCTCCAAGACATAGCGTCTTGCATGGCATGGGATAAGCTTGTCGAATTATAAAAGATAAAAATTAGACGTTGAAATAGTTGAAGTCATGCTTAATTACGAAAAAAACACTTGTCGTCGTTGCGTACCGTTTCAACATCGAAGGTCTCCTCGAGCTTAATGCTGAAGCGCCGATCTTCGTCCAGCTGAAGAAACATGTGGCACAGACCTCCACTACTAGGGAAAAGCCTAGCAGCAGCACGGGTTTTGGGCCTCTCAGTAGCGCGGGGACAGGCGCTACTAATAAGGCGCTACAGCTAACGTATAGCAGTAGCGCATGTTGTCCCACGCTACTGCTATACATGAATAGTTGTAGCACTGTTTAGAAAAGGGCGCTGCTGATATTATCTGCATCGATGTTTACCGGGAAGCGCTACTGGTAATGTGGCGCTACTGCTAAATCCCCCCCCCCCCCTGCTACTACTAGTTTTATTAGTTTTTTTCCTGCATATTTGTTTTTGTATTTGTTTTGTATTTGAATAGGCTTTATACAATAATCTTTAGCATATCATACACATACAAATGTAATCATAGCATATACATACAATTAGTCTCATCAAATCATGTCATCATCATAAATCATCATCCAACACAAAGTGTTCTCTCGTCATCATCTCGAATATAGCGATACAAGTCCTCGATTACTTGCAAATACATCGTCATCCATCTAAACAATGGTATACGCGAGAAGAGCTATCACTTTGAGTACATGAGTTCGTATCCCTCTCTCGCATTAGCGTGAACCTAAACTAACTACTGCCTGTTGCTCGGAAACCAGAAACCGGTACACCTGGGCCTGACACTCCGGCCACTCGTCGTATATATACTCCTGGCGTAGCACTTCTTCGCCATCGATGATCTATGCACCTGCATCGTCACATGAGTCGGTGATATGCAACATGTATAGTTGAGCAACAGAAAGAGACAGACTTGGCAAAAATAGAAACAACATACCATAAGCATAAATAACAAAGTTCATCGTACCCAAAATGCCCTAACTAGAGTGATCTTCGCTAGTGGAGGAGGAGGACGGTTTAATTACATCACAAATAAAGTTTCACCGTGCATAACTCAAAGTTTTGTCATACAGAAAGTATGGACTAAACAGACACATTGTCATATATCGACAATCACTCCACCATGTCGTGCCATCCATCCATGTCAGGGAGATAGTCCCCGAGCTTAGTGAAAGGCTTCATGTCGAGACGCTGAGAGGCTATCCATGTTCTGACGTCTTCCCGTGACATTTGTCCTTCTTCATAGAACATCCCTATTTTTTGGACGACCTCTTTCATGATGATTTGGGCAAGTTCACGCTGGATGTGATAGAACTCAGCTCGAAGTCGATGATCCTCGATATCTCCTACGTTCTTTGCCCATTGCAGAATATGGGCATCGTCGGATCTAGGTGACATGCGAAGGTTCTGGTGATCCCGTCTGTACTCCAGCATGTGGTGTAGGACATAGAATCCATCATTAAGAGAATTGTTCGGTTGCTGGATGCAACAGAAGTCGGTCTTATGGCCGAAGGCGACCCTGCCGCCCCTTCTCTTCTTGTCCCTGACCTCTCCACCCCTTGCTTGGTAGTAAAACATAGCACTGTCGAGAACATCCTTGATGTGGGTGTAATCCTTTTTGTGAATGTTCTTCGACGAGTCCAAGTAAAGAGCGTGGGAGAATCGGGGGTATAGGATAATGAGGACGGCGCGCCCGCCGCTGCACAAAATAAGTACACCTCAAATTACTTAGCCTTCACCGTGCAAATGAATGATTGAAATCGAAGGAAGGATAGCAGCGCGGATGACTTACACGGGATGATAAGGCACGAGAATCGCCCCCTTGTCCTTATTGGCGAGCATAAAATTGACGATGTATTCCCTCGCGTATACACGGTGCTTTGCGCAGACTCCCAAGAAGCCCTCGTGCATGTAGTACGGGTCAGCGACACAGATATGAGATATCTGCTCAAACCCGATGATGTAGTTCATGTGCAAGGCATAAAGGCGGACAAACGTAAAATCCAGCTTCTTCACGTGAAACAAGTCGAATATGTAATCGAATCGGAGGAAGAACTTATCCGCGGGAAAGCTGTCGGCGTATGACATTTGCCGCGGAACGTTAACCACATAGAGTGGGTATCCTGGATCTGTCGAGGCGATGAGGCCTTTCTCTACCCGCAGCACATCGTCATGAAGTCTCCTTAGATCGCCAAATCTGGCCTGTAGTGCTGTTGCAGGTAGGATTGGTCGACCGGGGATATGCCATTTATCCGCATCGGGGATATCTATACGGTCCTGAAGCCGAGGCTGCTGAAGTGGCTGGATCATAGAATCAGCTTTTTTGCCTTTCCTCGCTCTCTTCCTAGACTTCTTTACTACTGGAAGGTCGTCCATAATACGTTGAGACGGCAATTCAGGCACCGACTCATGACGCTCAAACCCTGAGGAGGCGCCAGTATAGACATACTGTTCAGCGCCACCGTCGTCCTCATCCTCATCCATGGCAAGGTCATCAGCGACTAATGGCGCCTCCTCCTTACCCCGTCCGCTATCACCCAACCCGACACCCGATGCTAATTGGGTAGGTGGGGTGTTGATGTTCATACCTTGCTGAGGCTGCGTGCTCGTGGGTGTGCTCCCGACCGCCTCCAGACAAAGCAGACTCTTTGGCCACAACAGGACCCACCCATTGCAACAATCACCAAGCCGCTGCGGTGTCTCCTCGTCATCCACCAGTAGTATTGGAGGAGGCAAATTCTCGTGGCCCGGTTCGACACTGGCCACGGAATCCTTGAAGAAGTTCGGGGGGATCGGTCGGCTGTGGAACAATGGTTCCTTCGGCTCCATTATCGTCGCCTTCCCCACGTCCACCTTCTGGTCATCGATAGTGTACAATATGGTGCACGGGGTTTCGTCGGCCTGCAAATAAAAGTCTGCGACGTGAGACATCCGAAAGGCAATGAAAACGGGATATTATACATTTATATTGAAGGGGCCCGGTGTGATAGATACCGTGAGGGCGTCGAGCTCAGCCAAAGACGAAGCACCGCCGAGCACGTCCGGTGCGGGAGCCGGTGTGGGAGCAGGTGCGGGAACCGGTGCGGGAGCAGGTGCTCCCAAGAAGTCAGCAAGGGGAAAGTCCTCTGCATTTTTTCTGGATTTTGCCTTGTCCAAGTGAAAACGTCCGTCACCAAGGAAGTAGACAAATCTGCAACCACCTGTTTTGTGGCAGCTACCGCTGTTGCGACTGTCTGAGATGATTTCTTCTCAAACGCAATCTCAACCTTCTTGTCGATGTTTTCTTTAGTTAACCTCCGTCTTTCCTTTCTCTCCTCCCTGGTCTCACACTAGTACTTCTTCCACGTGGTGCCGTCTCTGACACCGTGCACGCGTCCATACGATGGTCGAGTATCCACCGGTTGTCGTTTCAATATGTTCAACGCCCGGTTGAATGGAGTGTCTCACTTGGGACTCGCCAATGCCTCAGACGGCGAGTAGCTTTCGGCCACAATCCGGTGCTGCTCTCTCTGCAAAAGGCACAAGGATCGTTTACAAATATGACTAACGTGTGCAGTCGAATTGATCAGAAACTAAAATTACCAGCAGTCTCATGAACTCCGTAATGACTGGTGTTGTCTCGTAAACCTTCTTCACTGGGTCCCAACGGTGCCGGGCCCTCAGGACGTCACGCTCCTGCGGGACGGTAAAATTCGCCAAGGGGTCTGGGATGCCCAGACTCACGGCTTCCGCGTCCTCCTTGGCCCATTTGGACCTCTTTCCGCCGTAACCACGGCTTCCGAGGTGGTGGCCCCCAATGTTCCTCTCTTGAAGCCCCTTCATGTACTTAGACTTTTTTTTGGCAGCTTCGGCCTCGCAAGCCTCCTTGAATATTTGAAACTTCTCTTCCGTGATTGTCGGATTATCCTTTACAATCTCGGAGTAGGGTTCCTTCTTGTCGATGATCCTTGCTTTCACTCGATTTTTCCAGGCGGCCAACGCGTCGCTAAACTTGGTCATGGCGTGTTTGTTTATCTTCTTCACCGCTGGGTCCTCGTCTGGATCTTCATAATCCTTCTCATTCCGGCCCGGGAAGAAGAATATCTGGTGAAACTTCTTTAGGAGGGAGCTCCTCATATTTTCTATCTTCTGTAGTTTCTCATCGTTGATGGTGGCGGTTGTTCGTACGATGCAGCCTATTTGATTGCTGTAGCATCGACGCGCTTCCTCGGGCGCCTTTGGCTCAAAAATGACGTCGTCCACCTCCGTGACCACCAGTCTAGTAGTCCTGAGTTTGTTAGGAAGCCGTTGCCTCTTTGCTTTCGGTTCTACACCGGCTCCGCTCCCCGAGGCAGCACCGGTCTCAGTCTCAGTGCCGGTCTCGATGCCGGTCTGAGTCTCAGCGCCGGTCTCAGTCTCAGCACCGGTCTGCATGTCGATCTCAGTCCCTGATGCCACCGGTGGGCCCAGCAACAACATCGGTTGATCGTCGGTAAGGCTAAAAAATTCGTCTGCCGCCCGGTGGACATCGTCGCAATCACCAGAACCCTGCCCTTCATCGTTGCTAGCCATGTTTCCTATGATTAAATCTAGTCAATTAATTCTAGACCTAATAAAATGAATAATGACATAAAAAAGGCCTATTGTTTTGCATGAATGTTGACTCCTTGCTGGTGCGGCAAATCCCGGGCACTCGATATGTCCTAGTTTGTAGCACAAGTCATGCCGAAATTCACGGAAAATTTCGGCATGACCTTTGCTAAAAAGTGGACAAATCGAGAACCTGAAATTTGCCGGAACATAAATGAATCAACATTCCGGCAAAACATAGGCCAGTCAACATCATTCCCTGGAAACAGTGTTCAAGTATCCCTCTTCGACGCCGCAACACATGTCCAAATATACACGAGCAACCACATGTCCAAATTTCACAAGCTAATTCAAAAACAAAGTGTAGAAGAAAATTCATTTAACTACTAATAGAACAAAATTCAGTTAACTTTAGTGATCTATAATGATGAAAGGAAAAAAATTTCAGTTAACTACTAATTTCATTCATTTAGGTTATTCATTTAACATCACCTAATTAACCTACTGTACCACTACTACTAGCAGCATTACTAACCTAATTAACCTAGCAAAACTCTAGTGCCCTAACTGAAAAACATCTAATTAACATCTACTAGTACCACTATTGCCCTAACCTAATTAACATCTACTAGTATCACTATATACTATACAAGCAGCATCTACCTAATTAAACCCTACTGCCCTAACTAACTTTTGTTGTAAACCAATTTTTTTTGCTCTAAACTAATTTTTGCTCTAACATCTACTACTTAACATCCTTTGCTCTAAACTAAATTTTTTGCTATAAACAAACTTTTGCTCTACTAATTTTTTCTCTAAAATGCAGAGAGAGAGGAGTCGGGGGGAGGGGTGGGGGACTTACAGAGAGTGGAGAGACGGTGGCGGGGAGGTGCTCGGTGACGGAGGCAGGGGCGGAGAGGGCGGGCTCGGGCACGGGCAACGGCGGTCCTGGGCGGGCTCGGGCGGCGCTGAGGTGGAGGGCGCCGACGGTGACGTCGAGGGCGGCCTCGGGCGGCGGCGGTGAGGCTGAGGGCGGCCCCGGGCGGTGGCGGTGAGGATGACGGCGGCCTCGGGGGGAGACGGCGAGGTTGCGGGCGTCCACGCCGGCAGGAGACGGCTGCGAAGTGGGGCGACGGCGAATTGGGGAGACGGCGGCGAGGGCGAGGGATTTGAGGAAGAAGTGTGGTGGCCGGGGGGCGGTGGGGAAACCGATGTTTAAGTGAAACGTAACGGTAGCGCGTTTCCGAAACGCGCTATAGCTAAGTTAGCTACAGCGCGTTTCCTGAAACCCGCTACTGCTATTCCTTTCTCCTTTTTCCCCTTTTTTTATTTTTATTTACATTTTATTTTTTTCCTTTCTCTTTTTTCTATTTGTTTCATTTTCATTTACTTTTCTACTTGTTTTTTTACTTTATTTTATTTCCGTTAGCAGCAGTGCCTTACACGTAAGCGCGCTACAGCTAAGGAGAGTAGCAGTAGCGCTGGCCCAGTATACTCGCTACTGCTAGGTTGGGCTAGCCATGTGCGCCCGGTTCAAACATAGCAGCAGCGCATTTCGCTTGTACGCGCTACTGCTAAAGTCATAGCAGTAGCGCGGTTTATTTACGCGCGCTGCTACTAAGTAGCAGTAGCGTTTGATTTTGTACAGCGCTACTGGTAACATTCTGTGTATAAGGTTTTCCCTAGTAGTGCTCGATCGTCGTGGCACCAGCTGCACTCCCCCGGGAGACTGTCGTCGTCCGAGTACGACATTTCCTACGTTCATAATTCAAAGATTAAACTTATACAATTAAATATATGTACTAAAAAACCTAAATTAGATCATTATTTTTCAAGAAAACCCAGGCCACTCGATATTTCCTACATATTCTAGCACAAGTCATGCCAGAATTCACGGAAAAATCCGCCATGACCTTTGCTAAAAAAGGACATATCGAGCGCCTGAAATTTGCCAGAACGAAAATTAATCAACACTCCGGCAAAACAAAGGCCACTCGGAGGTGTAACCTGAACATGACCGGCCACTTGGGCAACCACATATCCTATTTGAGCAACACAAGATATACATGGAGATTTGGCTGGTCTCACCTCGAGGTCGGAGGGGGTCGGTGACGAGGACGACGGCGGGGATGATGGAGGGGCTCCTTGATTTCTGCAAAAGCAAAAAACTCTATAAGTTATCACTAATACACCCCAAATAATTGCTTAAACTAAAAAAATAACAACAAATATGACATGTTCAACTAGTTCTATTAATTCAACAGTTTTTACTAAATATAAACTTACTATAAATAGAAAAAAAACTAGTTCTTTCTAAAAATAAAGTAGTTCAACTAGTTATATTAATTATCTTACTAAAAATACATTAGTTCTATTAATTCAACTAGTTTATTAATTTACTTACTAAACTAGTTCAACTAAAACTAAACTAGTTCAACTAGTTTATTAATTTACTTACTAATTATTTTAAACACTTACTCAAAACAGTAAAAATAAACTACATTATGCAATAGTAAAAAATATCTACTATTAACCATACTGCCCTAGTTAACTAGTACCATCACTACTACTAATTAACATCTACTACTACTATAAATCATTATCTATGAACCCTAGATTAACATCTACTACTACTAAAAAACATCTATGACTAACTAAGCAGAGAGAAAGGGGGTGGGGGAGGGGTCGGGGCTTAC
>NC_041393.1:692319347-692339463 GCF_002162155.2 Triticum dicoccoides
TCGACGACGGAGAGGTAGGGGCGGCGAGGGCGGGCTCGGGATCGGGAGGCGGCGGTGCTGGGCGGTCTCGGGCGGTGGCAGTGAGATCGAGGGCGGCGGCGATGAGGTCGAGGGCAGCGACGGTGAGATCGAGAGCGGCGGCGGGCGGCGGCGGTGAGGTTGAGGGCGGCCTCGGGCGGCGGCGGTGAGAGCAGGCTCAGGCGGCGGCGATAGAGGAGTAGGGGAACGGGGGGAATGGAGGACTTAGCAAAATTTTGAGCCCGCGGGTGGTTAAGTCGAACTAGCAGTAGCGCACTTTAGTAAACGCGCTATAGCTAACTTAGCAATAGCGTGTTTTACAATAAAAACGCTATTGATAAGTCTAAACTTAATTAGGTGTAATACTTAGCAGCAGCGAGTTTTGAAGAAAAATACTGCTACTAAGTACTTTAGCTGCAGCGCGTCCAGGGAAGGGCGCTACTATTATATCTAGCCTGGAGGCAACGACGTGGCAATTGTAGTAGTGGCGCTTGTTTCATCTAGGGCGCTACTGCTACCGCGTTATTAGTAGCGAGCTTTCGTCAAGCTCGCTACTGCTAATTTGCAGTAGCGTTTGTTTTTAAACCGCGCTGCTGCTAATATTTTGTGTATAAGGGTTTCCTAGTAGTGACAGTGACCTTCAGAGTACGTTATGCCAGTTTTCATCCAGAACAATTGTGCGGGTTGAGGAGTGACGTCTGTTGAGGAGCAGTTATCTCAATTAAATGTTTTCTGCCATTAAAACTAGGAAGAATCTGCATACCTTGGAAATAAAGAACACATCCTCAGCAAAGAAAGTTATGTATCTTCTTGTGTCATTCTTGAGATAATAAAATAGGTGATTTTCCAGCAAGTTAAGGCTCCATATATGGAGACGTAGCATGCCAACTGGCCAAGGTATGTCAAGCCATACCCTCCATATGGTGGTTTGACTACTTTTCCAATAGAATGTTAACATATGGGTCATATAGTTGTCGCGTACCAAGATTCGACACGTAGCAAACCTATATTCTTACGACAATTGTTCAAATTTCATTGGGACTTATTGTGTCCTTGGTACAAAAAAAAAGTTACAACCATGTTCGATCAGGACTCGAAAAAATGCAAGATGTCCTTCTTGGATATTTTGTAACACAAAAAAATATCGCATGTTGGCCTATACAAAGAAAAAGCTGAACAAAATTGCTTTCTAAGTTATTATTAGGTGGAGAATTTAAGCCTTAGTGTGAAGAACAATTCATTGAGTTTGGCACAATATGGATGTCCGAGGATAGTCTCCTACCAAGTGTGTTAGCACTTACAAGGGGTGTGACGAATCACTTTTAACGATTTGGCCCTGAAAGCCACCGACATAGGAAACCATGAAGAAAAAGTTGCTCATCGAAATCATTCCATTGAATAACCCATGACTACAAACAGTCACAGTTACAACAAAAATGAACAAAAAAACATACTCCAACATAAATTATTGGCACCATGCAAACACATCGACAGAAAATACTTCGATGTTACACAAAGCATGATTTGCTAGCAGCATGACTACAAAAGCATGATATGTGTATCCTTCATATGGAAAATATAAGCTCCCGGGATATACGAGTATAAACTAGTAGCCATATATGAAGAGAAAGAGATATAATGCCCCAATGCTATATGAGCCTAAACTACAAGCGTCGTGTGAAACTTTGAACACAATAGGATGCTCAATGCTATATGAGCCTAACTATAAGCATGTTTCAAAAATGTTAAATTTGATCCAATCTTCATGAGTTTAAACTCGCAATGTTAAGTCGTGCGCTCCAAAAAGAAATAGTTCCGAGCCTAAGTTATTTTAAAAAATGCACCGTGTAGACAAAAAAAACTGCACATCCACATATAGCTGGGATGCATCTGAATAGAAAATCAAATGGTGAAAAGGAATACTAAAACAAATCATAAGCCATGTACGGAAATACTGTAAGCACAAAATAGATTGTCAAGTTTCGAGCTCTGGGTCCGAGTCAAAAAAAATTCGAACCCAGACCTCGAGGGGCATCTGTTGACATGAATTTTGACCAGGATAAAATGAATACATAAAGCACATAAAATATTAATGCAAAACGGCAAAAATCCGTTTTATAATGAAAAGAAACAATAAAAAAATATATATAATTAACCGCTCAACATGTGGGTTGACAATAAAATTGGCATATGATATATTGCCGAATGTCGATAATACGAATACTGAAAAGAGCCAAGAAATTATAAAAGGTGACAAAATAAATACTCATCAAGTTTTGCCCTAAGAAAAATATAGAGGATACATGGCTCGCACACACGCACACCGCTACTAAAGGCTAAAATATAAAAATAAAATTGTCATAAGGGAAGATAATATCATCAAAATGTCAACTATATGATAAATGCTTGGCTTCAATCGACAAAATGAAATATTGAAACAACGCTTAAAAAAATATATCCCGCCAATGAAATATACGCGCAGTGTACTTGGTCAAATATTCATCTGATAACACATATGACGCTTCCCCGCCAAAAAAAAAACACATATGACGCTAGAACTTGAGTTGCATGCAAAACTAATTAACCGTGCACATCCTGACCCTAGCCCTGAATGAGCCATTTAATAGCTCATCATGTTTAGCCCATTAAAAATATGGCCATGTATGCGTGGCCGTACTTCTCACAGGCTGTTGTGCATGCATGCTAATGCTAAGGCCCACACAATGATTTAAAATAATCCAAGCCCACATCAGCTAATGATAACTAAGTTGTCAGTTGAATCAACTAGGGATTAAAGAAATAGAATAAAGAAAGGAAGTGTCCGCTCCCACGATGACATCCCACGATCACATCACACACGATCTCCAGAACGTACGCTTTGGAACAGTGGTTTCGTTTTGTTTCATCTTGGTATTTGTTTCATCTCCAGAGCAAAATTGTTTCATCTTGCTATTTGTTGTTGCTTCCTAATTGCTTCCGCAATGCACGCCCTGCATCCCCGCATCTCTCTCCAGCCGAATCTTCCCCCATGATATTTGTTACTTCCTTGCATGGTTCCCTCAAAATCATGGAAACATGGCGCCTGATTCTTTCCAAGTTTGTTTCCTAACGAGTGCTTCCATAAACCAGGGCAATAACAATCACGTGAATACGTGTTCTTGATTTTCGCATGAGGCTATTTGTTTCCTCATGAAGCTGATCTTGATTCCATTTTTATTTAAATTTGCTTCCGTTTATCAAGGGATTTGATTTCATCTTGATCTCATTTGTGTGGATGTTCTTTGACATCATAAAAAATGTTTTTCCAGTGTAATGAAAAATTAAACTTGCTTCCGTTTATCAATGAATTTGCGCCCATAGTGAACTAAACTTGTTACGGTTAATAGAAATTTGTTTTCTACCTAATCGAAAAAATCAATCAACTAGAGGATTGCACCACCAAAATAAGACATTCTTTCCATAAAAATAACCATTATCATGAGTACAAATAACACATGCTTCAAGCATATTAGAGATGTGATTTCAAGAAATACAAATATGCTTTGCTTTCATCATCTGAAAATCATTCTTCCAACACTACAAACTATGCTTCATAATCCAGTCATTTTTTTTCCTCTCAAAGCAGTTTCATGTGTATTGTTCTATTTGCTTTTTAGGTATGACTCCATGTGTTATGACTGCCTTTTTTTGGCTTCCTAGATGTTTAGTTGCTTTGTACATAGCTTGTAGGATTCCTGCCTACTATGTCGCACCGCTGCTACGGTCCTGTCGAAGCCCCTCCCTGCTCTGCTCCATCCATCATGTCCGGCCTAGCCTCGATGACCTTCTTTTGTCCCACAAAATTGTGGGTTTTGACATCGCGAGCCATAAGAGTCTGGCGAGGACCGGAGAGGCCGGCACCATCGAGGGTACGACACCCTCGACCTTCGACAGACGAGTGTGCATCTTGCTCGTTGGCTTGCAGCATGATGACAAAACAATGAGCAATGAAATGCTTGATCTCACGTCGCATGCCATGCCCCCATCGACGACCGTGATATGCTCACAATCAGTAAAGCATGATCTTCCGCTCAAGTTAGTCCTGCGGGAATTTAGAAAGCATGTGTAGTTTGATTTGGGTACAAACATGGCGCCTATAAAATAATATGAAACATGGAAATGAAGCAAACTAAACAAGGTGTAGAAGCACAATTGTGAAGTACATGAAGCAAACCATACACTATTAAGAAGCATAACCATGGTCCATATCTTAAGCAAACTATGCACCGTGAAGAAGCACAACTATGATACAAATGAATCATGAAAATTGGATACCTCGTATTCATGTAATCTCAACATAATTTCTACATAGTGGAAGCACATATAAGAAAAATGGGGTGCAAAAAATCTCTGCACGGTCATTCAAATTAAGATAAGCGGTGACATGCATCTTCTCAATAATATGTCTGAAATTAGGAAGCATGATTTAGTTGTTCATTAAGTAAAAACATGATGCCTACAAGAACGTGCAAAGGATTGGCACAAAGCAGAACTGAACATGATGTAGAAGCACAAGTTTGATATGTACGAAGCAAAGTGGACTCCGTGTAGAAGCATTGGCATGATAAATATGAAGCAGAGTTTAAGCAGAAATGGTCTAGTAGTACCATATGTATGTATGAAACATGAAAAGCTGGAAGCATTGTACAGATGCAATCTCGACATACTTTATATATAAGGAGGATAGTCATGAAAAGGTTAGATGAGGATGGTACGGCATATTAGTGCGACCAGCACTCCCTTCACCAACTTTGAACATACACAACAAAGAGGGGGGAAAGAGCGACAAAAATATTCTCACTTCTCACTTATATTGCAGCCAAAATTGAGAAGCACATGTACGTATGTACATACCAAGTTCAGAGATATTACTCTGATTCAGTCATATAATACACAATGGTGTGGCCAAAATAATGAATGAGTTGTACAAATACACAATGGAGCCATGGAGGTGGACAAAATTCATGAAACAACACTGGTGACATACAAATATGTTAGAAATCAGAGAGGGCTATATCAAGATTTCTCAGAATTACCTAGGTCAGATGAGGATGTACCTGCAGAGGAGATGGGGGGCGACTCCAGCAAGGTTCCTCACATGATGGATTCATTCGGAAACCGAGACGAAGCTCCGCCATGGTTGTCGGTATCCGCCCTAAAAGGGCGTGGTATCCGCTGTTGAAAGGAGCCACTTGGAATGTGATTTCTTCGGACCTGTACTTCTCCAGGGTGCCGAATACTACATCGAGTGTGATTTTTCCCGAACACCGTGCCTCCCGATTAGGGATGATTCCCCTGAAGATTGTGCCGCTCTGCTCAATGCGATTTTTGTCCATTTCCATCTTGCTCAGTGTTTCTTCATAGATCAAGTTTAGTCCACTTCCGTCGTCCATGAGTATTTTAGTGAGCCGAAAGCCGTCCACGATTGGGCTAAGGACCAATGCGGCAAGTGCCCGGACTGCCTGGAATTGGGGTTCGTCACTGGCACTGAAAGTTATAGCAGCATCGTTCCACGGGTTTATTTTTGCCACGTGACAAATTTCAGCGAGATTTCGATGGGCTCGCTTGCGCCTATTATTTGAGGCGAAAGTCTCAAAGACTGTTAATACCGCATTGTTGTCTTCGGCGGGACATTGCTCTGCATTAATTACAAGAAGATGCTCGCTGCTTTTTGCTACCTGCCGGAGTACCCAACATGCTCTAAGGCTATGTGTTGGCTTAGTGTCCGGCGTGCTATGAATTTTGCATGGCCCATTGAGCCATTCTTCCAATACGGTTCTACGCCCTGGAGTGGGCTTTGGCTTTTTCGGAGTTGGATCAGGCAACTTAGGAGAGTTTGCCCTTTTAACTCTGAGGGAAGGCTTAGCGAGAGTTGGATTATCCCAAAAGTCTGTTTGGGTTTTCCAGGTACTTTCCATCGCACAGTACTTCTGTACTATGGCTGCTAGGTCGGCAAAGCGTACTATGTCACGTGACTTATAGCATTAAGGATCCCTTTGCTCGTGCAATTTTTGCAACAAAGTGAAATTGCGTCCTCCTCACGACAGTCCTTGACCTTGTTTATCACAAGGAGGAATCTGGCCCAGTGGCGATGTACTATCTCTTATGGCTCTTGTCTGATATGGGAGAGACGGATTAAGTCTGGGTGGGTGGGCGTAGTTGAATCTGGATTCTGATCCGATCTAACGCCCAGGGGCAAGGGAGCTCCTGGGCTTGACGGCTCGGGTTCCGGGATGTTGCCCGATTTCTCCGGCCCGTCGCGCGATTCAAAGTTTGGGATCAGGGTCGTTTCCTCCTGCGAACAGGTATCCGGCTCAGAGAGCTCGGTGATCCGGACATAGTTCGTCCTCAGAATAGGGGGACGGTCCATATGTGGCTCCTCCACCACCGCTATCTCCTGGGTGACCGGTGGGGATTTAATATCCCTCTGGTCGGGTTTAAGCCCAATCCGGTCATAGTCCGTAGCGACTCCCAAAGCGGCGATGCAATCCAAGAGATCATTAAGGGAAGAGAGCTCTATTGTATCCGTCTGTTCGGCGAGTTCCGAATTGACGTGGAGGCTATTCCTGATGACCCGAGAGGTCATCGTCGGTGCAACAGCTGATTGGGCGGCCATGATGAAGCCACCCAGTCGGAGAGTTTGACCTACAGCCAGAGCTCCCCCAGAGGTGATGTTGTCCTTGACAACGAGACGGGCCATCGAGCCTTGCAGCAACGGCACAGAGGAACTCTCAATGAAAGTACCAATGTCGGTGTCAAAACCGGCGGATCTCGGGTAGGGGGTCCCGATCCGTGCGTTTAAGGCTAATGGTAAGAGGAGGCAAGGGACACAATGTTTACCCAGATTCGGGCCCTCTCGATGGAGGTAGAACCCTACTTCCTGCTTGATTCATATTGATGATATGGGTGTTACAAGAGTTGATCTACCACGAGATCATAGAGGCTAAACCCTAGAAGCTAGCCTATGATGATTATGAATGTTGTGATCGTCCTCATACGGACTAAACCCTCCGGTTTAGATAGACATCGGAGGGGGCTAGGGTTTACATGGAGTCGGTTACAAAGATGGGAATCTAATATCCGGATCGCCAAGCTTGTCTTCCACGCAAAGGAGAGTCCTATCCGGAAACGGGACGAAGTCTTGAGTCTTGTATCTTCTCGGTCCAACAGTCCGGCCAAAGTATATAGTCCGGCTGTCCGGATACCCCCTAATCCAGGACTCCCTCAATGGTGGCCTGGACACTGGGGGATCCGAAGTGAGTGTAGATGTTCGGGACGACCATGGACTGCGAGCTCGCTCGTCATGCTCGTGGTGGCTAATGCCGGCCACCACAATCGTGTGGGATAGCGCACCTGCGGGGTGTGTCTCATGGGAATAGGGGAGGCTGGTTCATGGCGGCGAGAAACAAGGGCGGGGCGGCCGGGGACGAGATTAGCGAGCTCCAGAGCAGGCGACGGGGATGGGGACGGGTGGGTTTTGGCAGGTGAGATTAATGCGAGAGTAGTTATGGGTGGAAAATCATGCCGTTTTGGAAACTAAACTAATCAAAGGATTTCGTACGCAATCTCAACCGTGAGATGAAAGAAGCATCGATGGTGTGCGATGAGTCTGACAAACGTCTGCTATCAGATGCCTGGTAGGAAGCGTTTCCCAATTATATATATAGCCAGTCATAACCCATCTTCGGTGGTACAAATCAACCACCTTGTCAATGAGTTATTATCGTCTTTATTTCATCCTAGCTGTCATTCAGCATGTGTGCATATATATGCCTCTCATCCATAGTGGTTCGTAGTAATCAACTAACTAGGCAGGATATCTCTCATCAACCATGGTTTGTGGTTGGCTATCCAGAGGCGGACTAAAGAAAGATAAGTTAGTAGTATTCCTCAAGAGTCAAGACAATTTGCCTAATTTATTCTCTTTAAAGTCACACACGATCACAAAAGTATTAGATATGGGGGGCATTAGGAATGGATTGCTAAGAAAATAGGCAATTTTTCGACTAATTTAATTCATAAGTAAATAACTAGCATGACATTGACAGAACTAACAACATACTGGTACTGATCTAAACAAGCACGTACTATGCAAATAGTAGACAAATCTACACATGATGCTAGCACTACTAATACAGAAATTATCAGGAGAGGGATAAACGCGGTATACCCTCCAGTAGGCCATGCAAAAGCCGCCGCCGCGGTGGCAGCAGCAGAAGCGTCCTCGGCGGCCTTCTTGTCGGCCTCGGTCTTCTCGGCGGCGGCGCGTTCGGCGTCGCTGGACATGGTGATAACGGAGACGACGCGGACGTAGTGGAAGTAGTGGATCGGAGGCGAGCAGTCGCGTAGTCGCTTCCCGAAAACCTATTCGTCTCTCTCCCGTACAGGAACCAGAGAGACGGTGTTTCGGAGACCTGCTCTCCCGTCGACCATGTACGCGGCGGACGGGATGGAGTCACCGGCGGCGGCAGCAGCAGCAAAGGAACGACGGTGGGCGGTTCGCGTGGAGCACATCTGATCTGATCATGGCGGCTAGGGTTAGGGGACACTGCACACTTATATAGACGCAGCCGCGTGGAGAGACGTGGGCTTAACCCACGTCCGAGTCCGTGACAGCCCACGATCCGACGCTTAAATCGTGGCCCTGCTGTCAGAACCTCTCCGTTAAGCGCATAGGTGTGAGCTCGGCTCGGCTCATTCCGCAACTCGCGGAGCGGCGCGGAGCGGCGAGGCGGGCGGCGAAGGAGGAGCGCGCGAGGGCCTCTTCTCTTCTCAAGCTCCAATAGCATGTAGAAGAGCCACTCTTATAAACCACTCCAACTTTCCTTCCACTAGCATGGTGGGACTAAACTTCCCACCACCTTGCCATGCCACCTACATGGGTCCTTAAAGATCAAATCTGAAATTGTTATATGGGCTCTAGGCCCATCTCACATTTCAACATGGATGAGCGTGTGACCTCATTTGGTGCCAAAATGCTCAGTGAGAGATTGGTGTGGACAAGAAATTGGTGTATACTACCTCAGTCCGGAAATACTTGTCTGAGGAATGAATGTATCTAGATGTATTTTAGTTTTATATACATTCATTTGTATCCATTTGTATGATAAGTATTTCCGGGCGGAGGGAGTAGAATAAAGGGCGCAAAAGTCCCCAAGTTTGAAGATGTTGCGGCCCTGACTAGACTCTTTTGCATACTATTATGACAGGGAAGCACAAAACATCTGACCTTCTTCGCTACTGGAATGTTTTAAAGCACATGAACAGGGCTACTCGTCCAGATGTGTCGCGAGGATGTGCATGCCGGACGCGTTCGCCTTGCCCCCCAGCACCAGGATAAAGCTGCTGCCTTTCTTCCCTTGCGTTTAGCTAGGTTGCCACGCTCTCCCCACGCTGGCTATCTTGGCCCCTTTCTATATGCTTGTATGCCCCTGTTGTAAAACTCAGCCATTTTGTGGGGAAACTCGCCGGATGACCAATTAAAAAATATGTTCCCACACTAGTTGTTCATTTTTGTCAAGTTGTTGCGGTAACGACAAGAAGATCCATGTTCAAAACAAAAGATACTTCATGTAGTAGTAATAACAAGTTTACCATTAAACTGAACAAACCTTACAAAAAGACTCTGTTAAATGTGTATTAAAAAATGTTAATCAAGCATTTGGAAAACCTTATAAAAAGACTTTCCATCCATGTAAATCAAGTACTCCCTCCGTCCCAAAATTCTTGTCTTAGATTTATCTACATACGGATGTATCTATTCACATTTTAGTGTTAGATACATCCGTATCTAGATAAACTTAAGACAAAAATTTTGGGACGGAGGGAGTATTAGAAAAAATATTGAACAAGTGTTAGAAAATGTTAATCAAGCATTTGGAAAATGTTAAATGTGTATAGAAAAAAATGTTGACCGTGTATTAAAAAAGTGATGAATTGTTTTCATCATGAATATAAAAAATGTTCATCAATCATTTCGAAAAAGTTGTTGAAATCGTATTTGAAAAATGTTAATCAAGCATTCGGGAAATGTTAAATGTGTATAGGAAAAATGATCACCATGTATTAGAAAAATGATAATTATTTTGATCATTGTATATAAAAATGTTAATCAAGCATTAAAAATGATGAACAAGTATTTTAAAAATGTTAATCAAGCATTTTTTAAATGTGTATAGAAAAATTGTTGACCATGTATTAAAAAATGATGAATTTTTTGATCATGTATATAGAAAAAATGTTGACATGTATTCCGAAAATTAATATTTCATTTGAATTTTTTTAGTTAAGCATTAAAAAAATGATAAAAATGTACAGAAAAAATGTTGACCATGATTAAATAATGTTAATCTTGTTTTTTGAAAAATGTTAATCTTGTTTTTTGAAAAATGTTAAAACCATGTATAAGAAAAATGTTGACCATGTATAACAAAAATTTATAATTTGTATTGGAAAAATGTTAGGCGTGTGTTACAAAAATGTTGTTGACATATACAAGAAAGTAGAATAATAACCATAAGAACAAAGAAAACCAAAAATAGAAAAAAATAAAGAAAAGAAACAAAATGAAGAAACAAAATGCAAAAGAATGAAAGACAAACAGAGCAAAAAAAGAAAAGAAACAAAATAAAACAAAAAAGGTAAGAGATAAGAAACAAAAACGGCCCGAATAGCCTCATGTAGGACGCGCCCCTAGTTCTTACCACGAATGGAATTTGGGCGGAGTGCGCTAGCGATCTCCCTGGAGATCGGTCCCTGCTTCTCCCATTCCTCTGCTCAATTTTATGTACTATGTGAGCATGATTGGCCGGCCCAATACGACGCGAGGAGAGCGAATTCAGGGAGAGCTGCTACCATCTCGCTTATTGCGAGACATAGCACTCTCGCTGTTCGGCTGGGATGAGACGCAACGCGCACCCCTCGCTCCCCCGGAAGCAAGCGCGCCCTTTTGGGCTGGCCCATGTGCGAGCGCCGTGGTTTTTATTCCATTTTTTTCTTTTCTTTTCCGTTTTATTTTTTCTACCTTAATAGTTTGGGATTTCAAAATAGTTCTGAAATTTAGAAAATTGTTTTTTTTAAAACAATGTTTAAGAAATCATAGAATGTTTGAACATTCCAAAAATGTTCATGATTTTGAACAATGTTCATGTATTCAAATTTTGTTCATCATTTTGATCAAAATTTCTTGAATTCATATAATGTTCATGAATTTTGTAAAAATGTCACAAAAACCGGGAAATTTCTGTGAATTTCAAAAATTATCCCCAAACTTCGAAAAAACTT
The DNA here is from genome assembly GCF_002162155.2 of Triticum dicoccoides. Lineage (NCBI taxonomy): Eukaryota > Viridiplantae > Streptophyta > Magnoliopsida > Poales > Poaceae > Triticum > Triticum dicoccoides. Next base: position 692,330,688 of record NC_041393.1, read on the forward strand.
CATTAATTCAAAAAAGGTTCAGCTACGAGTTCCTATAATATGGAAGAGAACATAATCCTTTGGTGCCATGTTGCTCTTTCCGAGACTTTGCGTGCTGGATTGCTGATCGAAATCTCTCCTTTGTAGATTGTGTTATGGCGGGTGGATCTACCATTTTTGAACTGCTACTTGTTCAGTACCCTTTCCGGTTCTCGTTAAACTCTTGACCATTCTGCCATTTAATCATAAGCATGACTAATAGATGCCCAACAATGTGCCTAATCTTTGGATCCTTATTAGCCGTCAACTCCTGTTTCCTTATCTGCCGTTTCTACCTATTCATGTGGCTCATATCAAAAGAGTATGACTGCCTTGTAGTATACTTTTTTATTCACCATAATCATGGAGATCTCCCTTAGAAAGTTAATTGCCACGTGAAAGCCAAATTGTAGGTGATCTATTATTGAAGAAAAATGGGTATTTGACAGTGATTTCGTTTCTTTACTATATAACTCATAACTGATAGCAAGATGGAATGTTTTTGTTAAACTCTCTATAATAACATTTTTTTCTCGTTTTTCAAAGTGTATTTGTGGGGCAGGTGGTGGCGTTGAACTGTGTATATGTAAATTCATATATTTTCTTTTGAAAAATCTTGAGACAACCTGCTTTGGCAAAATGGAACCGGTTCGTGTAATACTTTTCATCCAGTCAAGTATAGCAAGCTCACTTAGTCGAAGGAGTGGATGTAACTCTAGAGAATTCTTTTATACTGGTATCCAACCAAGTATAGCAAGCTCACTTAGTTAGAGGAGTGGATGCAATTGAAAGAACAATATATATTGCAAGTCATAACCCATCTTTGGCGGTACAAATCAACCACCTTGTCAATCTGTTATTATCTTCTTTATTTCTTCCTAGCTGTCAACCAGCATGTGCGCATATATATCGGTAATTGCCTTTGGCTCCTAGGTGCATACACTAGTAGAAAAGGGGGCAAAGGTCCAGACCGGGTCAGCACATTAGTCCCGGTTCAGTCAAGAACCGGGACCCATGGGGGCATTGGACCCGGTTCGTGAGCCCCGGGGGCCGGCCGGGCCACGTGGGCCATTGGTCCCGGTTCGTCTGGACCTTTTGGTCCCGGTTGGTGGGACAAACCGGGACCAATGGGCCTTGCTCCTGGCCCACCACCATTGGTCCCGGTTGGTGGCTCGAACCGGGACCAACGGCTTTTATGATAATTCTTTTTGCTTTTAATGTTTTGAACTAAATTCTAATTACTTATTTATTTTCTTTTATAATAATTCTTTTTGCTATTAAAGTTTGTAACAAAATTATAATTACTTATTTATTTTCTTTTATGATAATTCTTTTTTGCTTTTAATGTTTTGAACTAAATTCTAATTACTTATTTATTTTCTTTTATGATAATTTTTTTTGCTATTAAAGTTCGTAACAAAATTCTATATAAATTTAGTTTCAATAATACTAGAGGTTTATAAAAGCTTTTTAGTTGATTCCTTTAGTACCAGTACTAAGGCTGTTACAAAGACATTTTATTTGGTACATGTTTTAAGGCTAGGCCCCACGAGCACCTTTTAGTACCGGTTCGTGGCATGAACCGGTAAACAGTTTTTTAATTCATTCTTTCTGCAGCTGTTTTTTAGTCCCACCTCGCCAAGCAAGAGGCACTCGCAGCGGTTTATAAGCCCTGAGTGTAGAGACGATGAAGGGAGAAGCGCAGTGCTCACCTGCACGTCGGCCTGAAGCTAAGCAACGTGCAGGTGAGCATTGCGCCTCTCTTTTATTTTGGCATGGTATCATCATAATAGTTGTGGAGAAAGTCTTCACTTTTTGTTGTAAGTAGAAACAAAATAAAATAAATAAAGCAAGAAAAAAAACAAAAAAACAAAAAAAGTGATTTCAAATTTGAAAACTAATGGTACTAACAGAAAGTTTATAATTTTTTTAAAACTAAAAGCAAAAAGAATTAAAAAATAAAGCAAAAAACAAAAGAAAATAAATAATGCAGAAAACAAAACAAAAAAAAACTGGGAAAAAAAATAAAAATAACAACAATAACTAAAGAAAACAAAAAACAAAAAAAGTGCCTCATACTGGGCCCCCACGGCCTGAATACAACTAGAAACCCTATCATGGGCCGTGATTCAGGCCCGCAGAAGGCCCAGCAGGCCCACAGGCAAAGCAGTGTCAGATTAGGCCCATAGGCCCGCAGTTCAGAGGAGTTCGAGTGGGAAGAGGCAGCGGAGCTTATAAACAGGTGCGGGGCGCTCTCAACTAGCGAGGTGGGACTAAACTCCCACCACCACGCCGCTGTCCAAGGCCGTTGGTCCCGGTTGGTGGCACGAACCGGGACCAATGCCACCCTTTAGTCCCGGTTCGTGCCACTAACCGGGACCAAAGGCCGTCGCTTCCTGCCCTTTGGGCTGCTGAAAAGAGGCCTTTGGTCCCGGTTGACGGCTCCAATCGGGACTAAAGGGGGCATTGGTCCCGGTTGGTCTCATGAACCGGGACCAATGCTTTGCCTATATAAGCAGCACTCCTGAAAATTTGGTTCAGTTCCTTCTTCCCCGTGCCCGACGCCGCTAGGCTGCCCGTCTCCGGTTCGCCGTTGCCGTCATCGTCGTTGCCCCGCACCGTCCCTTCCCGCCCGACGCCGTCGTCGCCGCCCCGCGCCATCGTCGCCCCGCGCCGTTGCCGCCCCGCCCCGCCCCATCCCGATTTTTTGCTAATTTAATTATTTGATGTAGTAGTTAATTTAGATGTGTAGTATAATTTAGATGTGTACTTAATTGAGCTAGATTTTATTAGATTTTTTGTTAGATTTTGTTGTAGTTTATAGATATTTTGTTAGATGTGTAGTAATTTAGATGTGTAGTTCATAGATTTATTTTCATATTGTGTAATTTGTTCATATTTTGTTATATTTTTTTTTCTGTTAATAGTTTTTTTAGTGATATTATTGTTGAATATGCATGTTTGTATGTTCGTATATATGCAAAGATCGAATATGTCAATTTTTTATGATTTTTTTCTGTTCATAGAATTTTTATGACTTTTTTCTATTGTAATTTTGTTCATAGAATTTTAAAGATTTTTTTATTCATAGAATTTTCTTTTTCAATTTATGCATATGTTCATATTGTGTATGTATAGAAAAATTATGCATGATCAAAGTCATTTATGAATATGTTCATATTTAGAATAGAGGAAAAAGGAAAATAAGAAGAGAAAGTGTTTAATATAATTAGTTAGAAAAATAATAGAACTATAGTTAAACTAGTTTATTTTTGGTAAGTACTACTTTACTTTATTTATAGTAAGTGCTTCATATATAGTTGAACTAGCTAGTTGATTTAATAAACCAATTTATTTTACTATATATAGAAGTAGTTTATTTTTAGTAAGTACTACTTTATTTATTTATAGTAAGTGCTTAGTAGTTGAACTAGTTGATTTAATTAATAAAACTACTTTATTTAACTATATATATAGAAGTAGTTCCCGCATCGACGTCGACGATGGCTATCCCGCATTCTCGTCGTCGTCGACTCGGCGGTGGAGGCCTGCTTGATCAGGGTCATGTTTGGGACTGGGCTCCGCCAGGCTGGTATTGGGAGGTGCTACCTTATGGGGGACGTAGGTTGGTGAGGATGCAGCCCGTAGTTGACCCGATCTTTGTTTGGTGGCGGTCGCGTGGGCCAGTGACGGTGCCGAGGCTTCCGGACACCGCGGAGGTGGTACGTCACCGTGTCAGCGAGAAGGACGAGCACGTCCGTCGCTACATGGTTGCATTGGAGGGCAGGTTCGACAATACCTGGCAGGTTCTTCAGGGATCTCACTGGAGCTATGATCCTGTGATCGTTCCTTATCTTTGGGTGTCCACCGCCCGCGACGATACCCGTCGGGTGCTACAGTTCTAGCTGTATTAATTAGCGATGCTATATGTATGATAGTATTCGAGGAGTATTCGACGACGTACGGACACAAGAGATGATGTACTTTTGGTTATAATTGAATGCATGCTAATTTGAATACTACTTTATTTTAGGATTTGGTTTTGCTTATTGAATGCTCATATTGTAAAAGTACTCTTACTTTGAATGCTAAAATTGAAGAGCACTCTATGCAGAAATCTAGGAGCCCCCTCCATCATCCACGCCATCGTGGGGTAGCTTCTCCTTCATTCCCGTGTGCTAGACAATTTGGTGTAATAATAATGCAATCGGGAATGAAAGGAAGAGCTATGTACCATCACCGATAGTCAACCCGTGATTAATAATAATGATCTAATTTAGGTTTTTAGTACATATATTTAATTATACAAGTTTAATATTTGAATTATAAACTTAGGCCGGAAATGTCGTACTCGGACGACGTAAACCGCCCGGTGGAGTGCGACTGGTGCCACGACGACCAAGGTATGTGCGACAAGTTCATTGAGCTGGACGAAGATCGGCGCTTCAGCATTAAGCTCGAGGAGACCTTCGATATTCATATGGTACGCAACGACGACAATAGTTTTTTTCGTAATTAAGCACGACTTCAACTATTGTAACGTGTATTTTTCATCTTTTCCAATTCGACTAGCTTATACCATGCTATGCAAGACGCTATGTCTTGGAGAAGATGGGTTTTGAAGACAATGAAAGTATGGAAATCAAAAAAATTCTCTTAAGGACCCATCATGGTGTGGATTTTCAAGTAAAGCTGTACAATGCTGAGAGTGTAACCCATTTTGGTTGTAAAAATTGGGAAACACTTTGCAAGATGTATGGTTTTGATGAGGGTATTCTTGTCACCATGGATCTTGGTGATCCTACAATCCAGCAAGACAATATGGGAATTTGTGTCCTTGTGGATACACCTCCAATTCTTCCCCATGTGAGCTTAATATAGTTATTAAGTAATTTATATTGTTTATTTCAAAATAATTGACAGCTTGTTTCTATTGACAATTTATTTTCATTCTTCAAAGAATGTGCGGAAAATGGTAGACAAAATCCACTACACCGATGGCTCCGAATTAACTTATAAGGAGAAAAATCATCTGATCGCATTTTGTACTGATCTTGAGAATTACAATGTCTATAATCGAACTCCTCAACATTATGGTTAATACGTGCCACTAGTGCACGTGTTGAACTACGGTAACTACCATGGAGATACTCTGGTAAGATTTTTTTACTATTACGACATCCCTGCATCTTTTTAAATACTTCTAAAACTAGTACATCATTGCTAACTACGAAGTTATTACTATGTTTTTCAACAGATAATTCCGAATGATTGTGTGCCTCATCTGATGTATACGCACGGTCACCTTGATGTTTTGAACATACAACCAGGTCGTCCTACGAATATCAACTGTCCATACAGGATTTCTAAAAGAAGTGGAGACATGACAACCAAAGAATGGAAAAAATGTATGGACAATCGTAAGGAGCTTCTTGCAAGCAAAAAGAGGCGAAGCGTAAGAATTGGAGACAGGATGATCTCCATTCTTCATAATGGAGAGTCAGGGTCTATATTGTTTTATGCTATTTTACCTTAAGGGTGTTTAGGTCCTACCTGATACTGATGATCATGTGCTAAGAACAATTATGTAGGGTTGGGTTCGATGACTATGAGGATGATGATCGTATGACTTGTTATTAATAACGAGTAGAAGTTGTATGATGATGCATGATTAGTAGGACTTGTTATTATATATGATGATGTATGATGCGAGCATGCATGAGTTATTATATATCAGCGGGTGAAATGAACATAGCAGTAGCGTTGGTAAACCAAGGACGAAGATATAAGAGAGCACACTTCTCTCTATTAGCTAGCTAATAACAACCTAAAATTAACCCCTAAACCAGCCACTTTTTTTTAAAAGAAAAACCTCAACTGCTGACACGTGGAAGCTTTTTGGTCCCGGTTCATGTCACCAACCGGGACCAAAGGCCCCCTTGCCTGGGCTGCTCGCAATGGCCACGTGGAGGCCCATCTGTCACGGTTCGTGTTAGAACCGGGACTAAAAGGTGGAGGCATTAGTAACGACCCTTTAGTCCCGGTTCAATAACCGGGACAAAAGACCCTCACCAACCGGGACAAATGCCCTGTTTTCTACCAGTGATATGCACCCATTGTCGAAATACACATTTCAAAAAGTTGAAAAATTCGGAACAAAAAATCTCGCGTGTATATCAGGACATTTTATGTGCATGCACAAGGTTTCAGTGAAAAACGACGTTTTTTGTGGCTTGTGTAAAGAAAACAAATTATGATGCTTCATTCTAACTATTCACGAGGCATTTCTTTATCTTTTTTACACAAGCCATAAAAAACGTCGTTTTTCACCGAAACCTTGTGAAGAACGCCGCTCTCCATATATATGGCTCTCATCATAGTGGTTCATAGTAACTAGATAGGAAGTGCGGCTTGCCGCACCCCTGCGGCTGCGATCATTTCTGACCTTATAATAAAGGCATCAGATCAAAGATGTAACAGTATCAGTAATAAAGCATGTGTAACCCGGAGGAAATGTGTTGATAAAAGTCAGAAGATCTACCATAAATCTGTTAAACAACTTCCCAAACCGAGGACCTGAGCCTAAACATCCACACCATGTGCATGCAATAGAATGGCTTCATGATGCCTCCAAGCAAAGGTGATTTGCATGCAACAATTTCATTCCTTATATTCTTCAAATCGATTTGTCTAAATCGAATGTAGAGCACACATCACCTAGATGAATCACAAACAGAATTAAAAAAAATGCAAAAGCCAAACAACAGCAAACACATGCATCACCACCCTGAGATCACATATATATATAGATTTTGCATTCATCCTCAGTACTATCCACGACAAAGAGGCTACCTAGAGTAGCATAATAACTGCAGTATCTGCTTGTACTTGAACATCATAACAACATGAACTAACCAGGTGTGCCAAATACATAAATAAATGTATGTCGGACAACAGGGCGAAATGGAATAGGAGCTAATGGAGACACGTGGCACTGTCGTAGAACATCTGAAGAGACACTCCCATAGCCGCCCATCATTTCTTCGCGCATCCACAGGCAAAAGGGTAAGGTCCTAGATATACAGATTTGCAATCATAGATGAGCAGGATGCTCATCACAGGAGTCATTTAAGCAAGAAGGTGAAGATCAAATAGACGTACCAAAAGGGCGAGCACCCAACAACACCTAACCTCTCTGGTTTCAGTGCCGCCTTGCCTTTTTGGTTTCAAAGGGAGGGGGGTCTCATCAGCAACGACACACCCCTTAGTTCACTACAGGGAGGGAAAACAGTCAGACCCACTTATTCAGTATCGATGGATCAAATAGGAAGCACAGGAGGCAAGTAGAAGCATATACCTTGAAGTACCGTCCCCCTCATCACCTAGGGTAGCAGGACCATCGACCGGCACTGCATATTCATAGAAGCCCAAAGCACATACAACCGAATTAGATAAACATGTTACTGATATTGATCTTATTCTTACAAAAGACAGCAGATAAACATGTCAGAAGAAAATATACACTTGAGATTGTATTCAGTAGAGTACAAATTCAAAGATACTTACAGTTGCATTGATGCAGCTGAAGCTGATGATCGTGCACTGAGCTTCCCGCAGCTTGACATGCGCCACCCGCTTTTCAACCATTCTGTGGATGCATGGCTGTACAGCAGAACCTTGAAAACAACCAACTTCAAAATTGAACCAAAGAATGAGCGGAAGATAAGAATGCCTATCAGGCTATGCTGTAATTGTTGGATTAATATATTGGAAATTAAGAAGCGTGATAGTCAGAACAGACTATATCACAAGATTATAGCAGGGATATGCAACTACAGATCAAGTAAAGATGATGTTGAAATAGCTGATGTGTTCACAACTCAATTAAGGAGTATAATAACCTAAGAGATGCCGGTCTTTTGCCCTCCATATCTTAGCACGGACATTTCACAATCCATCTCCTTTAATTCTTCTTATAACAATTATTCAACACCCGGTCCACTATTCGGCTAATATTAGCTACCTCGCTACCTCGCTATGGACAATGTCCACACTAACAATTTCAATAGTTATTCTTGTTCCCAGACTGATCCATAGACCATAGTATATTCCTTCGCCTAAGCCTCTCGCAACGCAAGCTGCTGCTCTCCTATATAAACCAAAATAGCATTATAGTGTAGTTAACTCTTGGTTTTATACAGGATTCTAGTACTGTTGAATAAAAACAAACCAAGTGCATTGTGGGTCATGTAAACAGAGAAGCAAATGAGAAATTTGAATGTGGTTCAAAATATTTCAGTGGTACCATCTATAGTTTTAAAAGTCATTTTGGGACTAACATACATGTAGGTAATGCACGAATATCATGCATGTTGCGCTAACAACATTCTGAAATCAAATGCGCACACCATCTATCACATGTCCTGATTCCTAAAGCTGAATTAAACTCAACCGATATGTGCAAAACAATTAATATTTTTGGGGGAGTACGTAGAAAGATAAACCCATAAAGAGATAATAGATATGACTAATGGGGTCATTTTAATTTACTATAATTGTCATTTGCCCCCCAAAACAGTTGAAATTATCATGTATGCCATTGGGTGTCGTGTTATTTAAACTGAAATTCAGACAAATAAATATAAAACTAACTTAGGAGAGAAGTACTTTGTCCTCCCTTTCTTTCTGCGCCTGTTGACCACTCAAATGATGGCACAAAGCAAAACCCAACAAGTTGGATGGAAAGGAGAGGGGTCTC
>NC_041393.1:692339688-692348271 GCF_002162155.2 Triticum dicoccoides
GGGGGGAGGCAACAGGCAAGAACAACAACGATGAAAACTGGTGCAGGTGTCGTCATAAAGATACTTGTATATGTGCGCCTAATCATATCCTGCATCTGTTTAAATTGTTTGGGAGACATATATTAGATGACATAAAAGTATATTGTGGGTAATTCAAGTAATCTATATATCCTAGAAAAATAAGTGATTTACAATTGATCAAAGGCATCCTCTTTATCATGTGGACACACAAGAAGAATATTTCAGACCAAATGTGGCAGATCAGATTGTCTTTTCAGCTTGTGAAAAAGAGTCAGCTTTTTTTAGGGATAATAAGTCAAAAAGGTTATGTTGTGGTCGCAGGGAACATAACGTCCTAACGGCGGATACTCGAGTGGTATAAGCAGGTAGTATTTTTATCTCATTTAGTCGCATTAAAATGAACCTAGACTATATACTGCAGCTAATATATTTCATATTGGTGTAAAGGGAGACGCCCAGTGAAATCAGCTAAGAATTCATCTAGGAACGACCCGTTCTGTTATTTTCAAGGGCACATATCAAATGATCCCAAGTAAGAATATCAAAGTTGTGGAATCTCAAAAGATCCATCTAGGAACGCAAGTACGGCAACTAAATAGTGATTAAATTAATGTTTGAGCTTGGATAAGCTTACCTGGGTGGCCTCTTCTCCAAACGGTCCTCAACTTTGGGACATAGATGGCTTGCTTAACGAAATCCGGGCAGCATGAGCCTCTTCAAATGGAATGGTCGCTGTCATTGCCCTCAAAACATTAGACCATGCTTAGTTATAAATCACGTCACACATAGCTTAATTTTTTGGGTAGTTGTAAACATTGAACATCAAAAGTTAAATAAAAGCCTAAAAGAGAACTCCAATGACTACATTATAATGCATTGCCACTTACCCATGATCAACACAACAAGATCGAAGGTCGTGTCGACGGGCGGCAAGAGGGGCCTGACAGGGAGGTCCGTGCAGGATCTGGAAGGAACACACACCAGTGATGCAAAGCTCAGAACCAACAGATAGAAAGAAAGCGTCTTAAATATTCATACACAGCAGGCTAATCGGGTTAATTTACCATACATACCAGCAACTACCACAGAATAGTTGGATCTACCCAACACTACTAGAAAAACCCCTACTAATGGCGCACCTAATATGGCTATTAATGGCGCATCTGTGGTGCGCCATTAACAGCACGCCATTAGTAATTTTTACTAATGACGCACCACCTGGTGCGCCATTAGTATCTGGTATACTAATGGCGCACCGCGGGTGCGTCATTAGTATAGGCCAGGGTGCGCCATTAGTATGCCTCCCAGGGGCCATGTATATCCAGGTGCTTTGGCATGCTAATGGCACACCACCACTGGATGCGCCATTAGTAACCATGGCATATTAATGGCGCACTTACCAGTGATGCGTCATTAATATGCTTTGTCATACTAATGGCGCACTATCATGTGATGCGTCATTAGTATGAATATTAGGTTTTTTTTATTTTTTTATTTTCTGTTTTTTGCACAGGTTACAAAATGTATAATTTGACAAAATATAGACAGCACACATCAACAACAGATTCATCGAATACAATAGAAAATTAGTCTTTGAATACAATTCATCATATTAGTCTCCGAATACAATTCATCATATTAGTCTCCGAATTGAAAAGACCGAACAAAGATAGAACATTATATTACAAGTCTCGAGACCGCGAGTAGCGAGTTTGTCTTCACATTACAAGTCGATATCGATCATCTAAACTACCAACACATAGAAGAGAGCTGCGGTCATCACGATGAGAATCATCACGATGAAACTCATCTTCATCCGGTTCCTCCAACGCTCCCTCCCCTCTCCCGCTAGATAGCGGGCGTATCTAGATTCGGCCTCGGCCCTAGTGGTGTACCCTTTGTAACTGTTACTGCTGAATCGGTGAACCTGTCTCCGACACTCCTCCCAGTCATCGTAGACTCCGGGAACCTTACCCTTGTACACGACATACGTCGGCATCGCTATGCACTAGCCAAACGAAACGTTAGTACCAATTCACAGACAATACATAAGCAATATATAATTATGCAACATAACGATCAGAAGAGAAAAGCAAGACATTAATAGCATCGATTACATCTAAGTTGAACGACTCTCGAAACCAAAGAGACATACTACAATTTCATTAAAGTTTAATTACAACATGAGCCAATCGATGTTTCAGAACTAGACACAGCATCACTGCTTTCGACTCGACTCAAGGGACCGGAGCGTGAATGAAGCCGCCATCTATCGTGGGAGTCATGAAATAACGGTCGTTGTCAGCCTGCATTTGTAGCATTGTGTCGATGTCACTGTTGGATGGTTGATTTCTGAGGTAGAACTGCCCCGAGGTACGAAGGACATCTTGATGGATGATTTCCGCAAACTCCGACTGGATGCGAAAGAATTCTTGTCGGAGGTCCGCGTCCTGGATTGCCAACACGCTCGCGGCCCAATCTTTCAGTTTACTCGGTAGCAGAAGTTGATGATGGTCCCGTACGATCGCCCGCATGTGATGGATGGCGTAGTAGGCACCCTTCTGACCGCCAGGCGGCTGCTTGACGCAGCAGAACATCGTATTGTGGGAGAACACGTGCTTGCCGTACTTACGAATAGGCCTGGTGAAGGTGCCTCCAGATTGGGCGTAGCCGGGGAGAACATCATCAAGAACCTTCTTGACATTTGTGTAGTCTACGTTCGACTGACGGTCCGGGTCGAAATACGTGGCCATGGAATATTTGGGGCTTAGGAGGATGAGCGTGCAACGTGTGTCACTGCAGAAAACACGGAATGTTAAAAGAAAAACGATCGAAATGTAAGAATTCATATGTTATGGGCCGGTTGAGGGGAGGACTTACTCGGGAAAGTAAGGCACGAGGAAGTTATCCTTATCTTGGTTTGCCAGAATGACGCCATCGAGGTAAGAACTCGCGACTTGCCGGTCCCCAGCGCTGCCCAAGATCTTGGCACGCATGTAGAAGGGGTCGACTATCACGATGTCCGGGGTCTTGTCGCGAATGATCCGCATCTTCATACTCAGCAAAAATAGCCGAACGAAGGTGTAGTGCAGCGGATGAAGGTTCAACATAGCGTGGATGTCATCAAAACGCAGGACGATCGTATGCCCGATGGAGTTATCCACAAAGCCCTTGCCCTCTGGCACCTTGGCCGCGAAAACCGGGTATGCCACATCCTTCTCTCTGAGACGCCGCTTCTCCAAAGCAAGAACACTGTCATGCAGACTCCGCATAGCACCGGTTGCAGCATTGAGCATATTTGTCGGTAGCATCGCCCTACCCGCCACATGCACCCTCCTCGAGATATCCTGCGGTGAAGGTGGCCCGTCCTGAGCACGGATCGTACTCGGTGCCGGCTGGCTCGCACCCTTCTTAGTCTTTCTTTTGCGTGCCTTCTTCTTCTCCTGTAATGGGACCGAGTTCTGCTCACAGACCGCCTTCTTGAGTGTGTTGGGGATGATAATATTTCGCACCTCGCCTATCTGAGGCTCGGTGAAGTCGGCAGCTGGAGGCGTCTCCTGAGAGCTGAACGCCAGACGGCGCCTGTTGCAACTTGGCTTCTCCGCGGTACGAGCTAGATCGCACACGTCTTTTGTTGGGTTTGGTTCTTGAGAAGGAGGCCCCATGAAGTCGCCATCGTACCCATGCTCGGCAAAGTACTGATCGACGTTGCCAAATGTATCATCGTCGTCGTCATCGTCGTTCTGATCCTGTGCCATATGCATGTTTGGATCCAGTGGCATAGGGATGTCCGGCACCGTTACGGCGGTCTTGCCATGGGGCCGACTTGGCGCCGGCACGACTGGCGGTGTTGTCTTTGGGGTGGTGTCCCCCGCCCCCAAACGAATCTGGCTCTTCGGCCAAAGCAGGGGCCAGCTCAGGCAGGCGCTGAGGGTCATCATGTCATCATCGTCGGCCCCGACGGGTCGAATCGGAGGTAACAAGTCGTCGCAGCCTGGCAGCACCCGAACCAGTTGAACCCTAAACAAGTTGGGTGGCATCTGGGTACCGTGGAACAAGGGGTTGCCCGGTTGAACGATTTTGCCCTTGGCGACATCGACCAACTCGTTGTTCACGAAGTGGAGGAGAGTGCACGGAACGTCGGCGGCGCCCTGCGAAAACATGTAGGGCGTCAGGGATGCCCAGTCAAAGGCAAGGAGATGAAGTCCTCGGCCGAGAGAGGCTTAATTAGTTACCGTGATGATGGCGTCGAGCTCGGCTAATGTCGAGGCACCGCCAACGGCGGGCGTGCAGTTGACGGAGGGGCCGCTTGCTGAAGAGGTGCCGGCCGGCGTACACCCGGGTGCATTAAGCTCCCGTGCCGGCGTCGGAGACACCAATGCCGCCTCCGCCGGAGGCACCAATGGCCCCGCCATCGCATTATGCGAGTTGCTGGCCGTGAAGCTAGAATCGGGGGCGGCCCCTGTTGGCCGCCCGCAATCCACGCACTCAACCCCGAGATCAAGGTAGGCACAAGGGCGGTGATCGTCGCTCCGAGTCGTTGTTCCACTTGCTCTTGGACAATCTCCGGAATCCGTGCCACCTGTGCCTTGAGTTCTTGAACCTCTCGCGCCTGGCTTTCCGAGCTGGTCTTTTTCTCCTTCCGCACACCAGCGGTATAGTATGACCCCCATTTTGTCGACAAGCCTTTGCCGGCCACACGACCAGCTGACGTCGGCTTACTGAGCTTATCCTTGTTCTTCATTACATTCAACCCCCTATTTAGAGTGGTGTCCCAAGGGTTGCTCTTAGTCGACTCCGCGCTACTGCTTTCAGTCGCCTGCGGAAGGAATGTGAACCATTTAGAAATTTGGCTTCATTAATTAGAATGCAACCATAGGGAGCTAATTACGCGGGGGTGTATTCCTTACCAGAACAAGCTCAAGCGCCCTGGTCTTCGGATCCGTGGTAAGCTCCTTTGTTATCGGGTCCTCCTTGTACCGGGCCCTGACATAGTTCCTAGTCTGCTTGTTACCGCTGTATTTCTCGAAGCGGGGCGGTAGGCCTTGCTCGGCACGGTCCGCGTCCTCCTTTTCCCATATAGGCTCCGCCACTCTGTAACCGCCGGGACCGAGTGTGTGTTCCCCTATGTTCAGCTCCCGCATTTGTTTCCCCCACTCACTTGATTGGGAGCTTGCGGTGCTCGAGCAATTGATCTTGAAGTCGTTGTAGTCATCTTCGGTGATCGAAGGATTTTTCTCCTTGATCTTCCGATAACTCTCACCTTTCTCAATCATTCTCTTCACATTGCTTTTCCAAGTAGACAGGGCCTTGCTCATCTTCGCGAGGGCAGCATTGTTCACTTTATTCCCTTTGAGGCTTGTGTTTTCAAATTCAGCGGGGAACTTGTATCGTTCGTGCAGCTTCGTGAAGAGGAGGTTGCGCAAATTCCCTCGGTCAGGATGCCTCAGGTTCTCGGTGTTGATCGAGACGGTGCTCCGGACAATGCACCCGAGCTGAAGCGAGTACCCCTTGACTATTCGTTCGGGCGCCGTTGGATTCCCGTTGGAGTCCACTTCAGTAACTTCCTCCTTGAGGGTGCGGAGCACGATCGGGCACCGGTCCTTCCGTTGCCTCTTCGGTTGGCTACCATCTGTGCGTGCGCCGCCATCATCAGTGGTGGCATCCTCGGCGGCACCATCAGTGGTGGCATCAGTGTGGTCATCCTCGGCGGCACCATCCGTGGTCTCAGGATCGGTGGGGAAGGCGGCGGCCTCATACAAGTGAGGTTGTTCCTCCATCTCCTGGGACAGCTCCCAGAATGCCTTGCCGCCCGAACCCCCGGCCTCATCGTTGTGGGCCATGTTTCTCTCTAAATAGAAACAAAGTTTGGTCAAAAAGTTGGTTATTGTCAAGGAACAAGATCTCTAAGTTGACCAAATAACCTAATTCTCGAGGAATGTCGCCAAAAAGTTGGTTATTGTCAAGGAACAATTGAGAGATGTTTGTGATATTGCCTAGGTGTTTTGGGATAGAACCTGTTAGTGTGTTGTTGCTAAGGTCCAAGTCCACGTTCTAAGGGTAACCTAGTTCTTGAGGGGTGTGTCTAGAAAGTTGGTTGCTGCAAAGATACAAGGTTGTGAGTTTGGTCAAATTGCCTATGATGTTTGTGATATTGCCTTGGATCTTGAAGGCACTGTTGCATGATGCAGTGGTACAGCCAGCATGGGACCTCATCTTTGCAGGCTAATTTTCTAGATTGTAACACTGGGATTTATGCACAAGCTAAGCTAGCTAAGACAGTAGCTTCCTTGCAACCCACAAAAGACAAAGGAAAAGGGGTGAAAAGGGGGAGATGGTTAGCTTTGATGAGCAGGCAACATCTTCCTAACCCCCTTCTTCTTGTCTCCTCTCACTATCTCTCTCACACACATGGCAAGCAAGGGTGTCTGAGTGTGTGAAAAAAATACTAAACTAATCCAACCACTAAAGCAAATTAATTTTTATTTCGGTTGAGAATCGGGCACCTTCTAGGTCAAGAAAATTGGGCATGACCTTTGCTAATTTTCTTGACCTTGGAGTGCCCCATTTCTCAACCAAAACGGAAATTAATCAACGTTTCAGGAGAAAGGGGTCATTTTAGAAGATCACAAGTAGCAGCAGCATCACTTGACAAAATCACAACTAGCAGCAGCAACTCGCAGATAGCAGCAGCAGCATCACTTGACAAGTAGTACAGCAGCATCACTTGACAAGTAGTACAGCAGCATCACTTTACTAAAAATGAAGAAGAAAAAAGGCAGACAATGTCATGGGGAATTTAATTATGCAACATCAACCTCGTTGACACCGCTAGCATAATGAAACAGACTCCTATTATACATTCGAACCAGCGGCGAGGGATCTTCTTGCTGGAAACTAACACCTAGAGGAAAACTCTGCTCCAAAAGCGCATATACATTCTGTTCACAGGTAATGGAGGGAGAGGAAGAGCCCTAGCCCTGTAGCACAGACCTCTCTCTCTACTGGTTCAAAAGAGCTGTTTGGGAAGAAAAATAAATATATAGTTGCCACAGTTTACCCTTCCAAGTTCCAACAGGCAAAGAGAGCAGGCAAAAATACTATTCACATAGGCAAATCATGCTCAAGCTGTGGTCTAAAGAAAGATGAGATGCATATTCCTTTTCTCTGCATCTACTAAACAAGTGAAAATGGCAAATTCAATCAAACATGTCACTCCGAGAATTTAAGATTCTCGGTGCAGACAATGATTTCAGGGCCAAAATATTGACTCATGGGTAATGTAAGCATGTATTCAAACATAGGAAACTAAGTTTCCACATCCACATGGACTAAGCAATTTCACTTTGGCTCCAGAATAACAGCAGGTAGATCATATTGACAAAAAAGAAACAGAAATATCAGACTATATCTTTTACTGCACAAGCACTCTACAAGTGAACCAAAGTACTAGAAATGTAAAATATAACAACATAACCACATTAGCTACAAATCATTATATCTGCCGGTAAACATCTCAATCACGAAAGGAATCAGGCTAGCTATGTCAATCATTTTCAACCAGTCCACCCGACATGATAAACTAATTGATCTACTGAATTTCGGTTAAATCAGGCTTATATTTATCAAAATAACAATCCTACAGTACCCCATATATATGTCACATTGCCACTGTATTTTCAAAAGAAAACTTGCACTTTATCAAACTAAACACGCAGCTTGCTTATGTAATTATTTTATATGCAGTAACATTATACTAAAATATAATATCACAACAACAGCAGCCATGGAACTGTATAATTTTATACTAGAATTGTATACAAAGACAGTCTTCAAATATTATACTACAACATTATACAAAGACAGTCTTCACAGAACAGTATTTGAAGATAGTCATCACAGAACTGCATATCCTTTCTAAACATTGTACTACTAAAATATACTACAAGTCCTGATGTTGTAAGTATCAATATGCAGTAACATTATGCTGTATATTTTACTACAAGCAAAACCAAGACTATATGTATATTATGGCCCGGTTGGTTTTGAAGAGGATAAGCAAAACCAAGACAGTTTGTATATTTTACTACAAACTAAAATATAACATTATGCTGTATATTATTCTACTACTCTGGTTTTGAAGAGGATAATCTAACTCTCAGGATAATCTAACTCATTATAACCTAATAATAAAGATACTACATTAGGTTAATCAAACCATAGACGGTCGCAACTGGTACAGAGCAAGAAACTCTCCCACAATTGAAACCAAATGACAGTCTCTCCGATCCGAATATGAGTACTATAATATGATGAACTAGGCTGTTATGAACTAGGCTGTTCATGCAAATTATCATGCTCATATGGAGATGGGATGGGAGGAGGGAAGGGGATAGGGGTCGGGGCGGTAGCTTAACTTGGAGGAGCGGGCCGGGGTGGAGGAGGCGGTCGGAGAGGATAAGGATGCCGGGGAGTGGTGGTGGTGGTGCTCCGACGACGTCCGGGCGGCGGTGATGTGGACGGGGCGGCGTCCGGGCGGCGGGGTCGCGTCGAGGCGGCGGG
>NC_041393.1:692350883-692369963 GCF_002162155.2 Triticum dicoccoides
AGTCGTGAGACTTCATCCCGCTGAACTTCTGCTTCGCTGGGTCTAGGTATCTGCTTATCTTCCCCGCGTAACCGTAAGGAAGTTTTACTCCTAGGAGGCAGGTGAAAAACTGCTCGATCTCCTCCTGACTTAGAGTGAAGCACGCGGGAGGGTAGTCATTTCCGGTCTTCTTGGCCTTTTTGCCTTTGCGACGACTTTCTGTGTCCTGCTTCGCCTCATCATCATCATCATCATCATCATCATCATCATCATCATCATCATCATCATCATCATCATCATATATAGCGTGAAGCTCCTGCCTGATGCCCATTGATTTCAAGTCTGCCCTTGCTTTCGGCCCATCTTTGGTCCTCTCTGGCATGTTGAGCAGGGTACCAAGCAGACTCTCGCACACGTTCTTCGTGATATGCATGACATCAAGGCTGTGAGGTACACGGTGGATCTTCCAGTACGGCAAGTCCCAGAAAACAGACCTCGTTTTCCATACCTTCAGCAGCGGCTCTGGCGCCTTTTGCTTCTTTCCCGGCAGTGGGCAGTCTTTCCAATTTTTCAACAGCTTGTCTATTTCCTCGCCGCTCCTCGTACACGGGCGTTTTCGGGGTTCGGTTTCACCATCGAACAGATCCTTGCGTTTTCTCCACGGGTCATCGTCGCGAAGCCACCTTCGATATCCCATGAACACGGTTTTCGAAGACCCGGGATCTCTATCTAGCTGGCGATACGTTGTGTCATCCATGCACCTTACGCATCCAGAAAATCCGTGGACTACCTGCCCCGCAAGATATCCGTAACCGAGATAGTCTTGCACCGTCGTGAGCAGTGCGGCTCTCATAGGGAAATATTCTTTCTCTGCGGCGTCCCACGTATTGGCTGGCGTTTTCCACAGCGTGTCAATCTCCTCTTTCAGCAGCCCCAGATACAGATTGATGTCGTTCCCTGGTTGTTTCGGCCCTTCAATTAGCATACTCATGTGAATGTACTTCCTCTTCATGCACAACCAGGGGGGAAGGTTGTACATCCACACGAACACAGGCCAGGTGCTATGTGTGCTTCTGTGGCTGCCAAACGGATTGACTCCATCGGTGCTCGCGCCCAGCATAATGTTCCTTGGATCGTTCCCAAATTCTGGGTATTCGAAGTTCAACGCTTGCCACGGGCTCGCATCCTTAGGGTGACTCAGCATCTTGTCTTTTTTATCTATCTCCGGATCATTTGCGTCATCTTCTCGCTTCTTCTCCTCCCTATCCGCGTGCCAACACAGGAGCTTTGCTACCTTAGGGTCCGCGAAATACCGCTGCAGACGAGGAGTGATCGGAAAGTACCACACCACTTTTCGAGGAGCTTTCTTCCTCTTCTTGTATCGAGTGACACCGCACACCGGACATATGGTAGACTCCGCGTGCTCGTCCCGATAAATGATGCAATTGTTCATGCACACATGGTATTTCACGTGCGGTAAATCCAGAGGACACACGATTTTTTTCGCCTCCTCCAAACTGGTCGGGCACTTGTTCCCCTTGGGAAGACGTTCGTGCCAGAATGACATGTTCTCGTCGAAGCATGCGTCGGTCATTTTGTGTTTTACCTTCATCTCCAGAGCCATGAGCGTTACTTTCAGGCGGGTATCCTCGGGCCTGCATCCTTCATACAATGGAGTAACCGCGTCTAACTCAAGTTGATCCATCTTGGCTTTCTCTCGGGCGGCAGCTCTTGCGTTATCCGTCTGCTTGAGAAGCAGCTCTTGAATATGAGGGTCCTGCACCCAGCCAATCGATGGTCCAGCGTCGTCTGCTCCGCCGACATCATCATCATGTCCTGCATCTTCTACATGATGACTGTGTACAGCATCACCGTCGTGATCATCTCCTGGGGATTCTTCGTCTTCTCGCCCCCCCGAGCCGCGGTGGTTGTCTTGCTGCCCTTCCTCATTTCTTGCCCGGCCCCCATGGACGACTTCGTAGTCATCTTCATCACCTTGCCACCGATAGCCATCCATGAAACCACGCAAGAGCAGGTGGTCCCGCACCTGCCCGGAATCCAGGTCCGCAATAAGGCTATTCAGCTTGCATCTTCGACACGGACATCTTATCTCCGTCTCGTTCTTTTGAAGCATCTCGGCCTTCGCGGACCTCAAAAACCTATTCACGATGCCTTCGGTCATCGTGCGGACCATGGTCGCCTGCGGGGTAGAGCAAAACGATATTTTAGAACCAAGAAAAAATTTGGCATGACTTTCCCTAAAAATAGGACCAAAAAGAATGCTTAATGCCAAAATTCTCGCCGAAACGGAAATGAATCAACATTCCGGCAAAATATTGGCAACTATCGCATTTCAAATACCGGTACACCTCCAAACACAAACACATATGCAACACCACAAACATATGCAACACCACAAACATATGCAACACCACGAACATACATAGATCTAGCTAGGCCATAAAAAGTGCATGTGCACATTGTTGTAGGGAGAACAACATAAATATAGCTTCCCCCCTTACTTACCTAGCAAAATAAGGTAACTTAACCACTTAATTTGAATGAATCTATGGTGGAAATGAGGTGAAAAAGAGGAGGCACCCGAGACAAGGAGGAGGCGGTGGAGAGAATGAAGTGAGGAGAAAGTGAGTGTGGGAGGAGAGGCTGTCCAAAATATCTTGTTGCTGCCCACTTACTAATGGCGCACCAGCAAAAAATGCGCCATTAGTAATCCAGGTTACTAATGGCGCACCCCCTGGTGGTGCGCCATTAGTACTTTTGCAAAAAAAGGAATAAAAACAATAATAAAAAAATAACATTAGTGGCGCACCTTCTGGCTGGTGCGCCATTACTAGTTACAACTAGTAATGGCGCACCACCAGTGGATGCGCCATTAGTATGTTTGGACAGGCGCACTAGTTCAAAAAAAAAATTTGGTACTAATGGCGCACCGTGGGCAGGGTGCGCCATTAGTAGTTTCAACACTAATGGCGCATCAGAAGGTGGTGCGCCATTAGTATATACTAATGGCGCACCACAAGTCTGGTGCGCCATTAGTGTCATTTCCATCTATAGCCCTTTTCCTAGTAGTGCAAGCAGTTCTACATAAGCTTACAAGCTCGCTAGATGCCCACACATTATGGACCCCTACCTCAAACTGCAAATCTAGATCAGATCAACTAAGATGCACCAGCAGAGGCTAACTTCCCAACAAATCATCAATCCCCGAACCCCTTTGCTTATCCCCAATCGAATGGATCATCAAGCAAACAGAGCGGGGGCGAACAAGATCAAATCGATGAAACGACCCAGCATCAGGTGCGGCTGATTCCATCCCAGATCCGCCCGGGTCGACGCGACAGGAAAAGAAATGAACAGAGAATCATCCTGCAGGAGGCGGATCGAGTTCGTACCTGACGGAGAGAGGCGACTCGAATCACGTGGAAGACGAGAAGGATCCGTGGGGAAAAGTTAGGACGCCGCTAACTGCCACACGTGTGGGCGTTAAGAAATCTGCCCACACGTTTTGTCTGGTGCCTAAGAGGACCAGCCCACACGTCTGTGTGTGGGCAAAACAATTAGCGCCCACACGCCTCTTTTTTTCCCTCCCGGTCCCTCTTACACGCGTGCGTGTGGGCGAAATAGATAACGCCCACACGCCCGGTACGTCAGGCCCGCACGCCCCACGTGACACTTTACCGTGCGCCCCGCAGTTGCCATGGGCCGGACCCTCGTCCATGTTCGTTTAAGTGCAGTTGCCATGTCGCTGAACTACGGTTGCCATGTCGGACAACTACAGTTGCCATGTTTGCTCAACTGCAGTTGCCATCTCAGGTCAAAGTTCCAGATTGCCATTTTTTGGACAACTACAGTTGTTGCCATGTGTGGTCTGGTCTACTGCAGTTGCCATGATTTCAAAACTTTAGGAGTTGCCACCTACTAACACTAGGCAGTTGCCATGTAGCGCTACAAAAAAAGGCATGGCAAAAAACATTCGGGTAAAAAGAGAGAGTTGCCATGTGCTCACAAGCACGCTAGGGCAGTTGCCATTTAAAAAAGAAAGAGTTGCCATCTGCTTACGTGCACGCTAGGGCAGTTTGCCATGTACCATGCCAAACATATGGCAACTGACATGTTCGTGTAAAAAAAGAGAGTTGCCATCTGCTTGCAATCACACTAGGGCAGTTGCCATGTACACTGCAAAACGCATGGCAACTGGCAGCTTAGGTATGGGAGAGGAGGCGGGCGTGTGGGCGAGATGGCAAACTGCCCACACACCAGCCCTTGGGTGCCCCTCCGTGTGGTAAAACGGATGTGTGGGCGACCTCTCTCACACACCACACACGCGAGTTGTCCTACGTGGCATACAAAATCAGCTAATTCGTGCCAAGATTCGTGCAGAAGTTACTGGACGGTGATGGAGGCGTGTGGGTGAGTTGGCTAACGCCCACACGTGTGGGCGTTAACATTTCCGAAAAGTTATCCTCTGCTGCTCCTCTCGCCGTCGTGGCCCCGACCAGACCGTGCCTGCGATGGTGAGGAGCGACCTCTACGGGGAGGGCAGAGGCTCAAACGATAAGCTCCATCTCTGGTCGACCGGCAAGGCAACCCCAACGGCACGACACCGTCTAAACTGCAAATCAAGCAGAGAAACAAGAAAGAGAGTAAGAAACGAGCAGAGCACAAGAGATTCGCGAGAGGTAGAGGAACCACCCGAAGAACGGCGTCGAATCGAAGAGGGCGAGCGTCGGCAACGGCGGCGGCGAAAGGAGACGAGAGACAGAGAGAGGGGAATGAGGGGGCGAATGAGAAGCGAGCCAGCCGACTCCCCACCACATAGCCGGGCCGCGCCAACCACCATCCACCACGCAAGCAGCCTGGACGCGAAAGGACGAAAAAGCCCTCGGCGGGGGGCAATATTTCCATGCGGGTGGCACAGGATATTTACCGCCGGCGCGCGCGGGACTGGACATACAAGCGCACCCGCACACGCGCTCGCTGACGGACGGGCCCCCCAGCCGGGACCCCACAGGTCAGCGAGACCCAGCCAGGAGCCATGGAGTGAGCAATAGCGAGCGAAACGAGTTACTATTCATTCCAGCAGTGCCAGCTCCAGATCCGACGGCCCAGGGTCATCCAGATCTCGATCCAACGCTCAGAAACGCATCAAGGAAGCCGATCCAACGGCCGAAATTAGCTGATCTCTAAGGAGGTTGGAGGATGACCGGCATCCTTATTTCACGATTAACTAACTAGGCAGGATATCTCTCATCCACTATGGTTTGTGGTGGGCTATTTAGAGGCGGACTAAAGAAAGATAATTTAGTAGTACTAGTCGTCAACCCGTGCATTTGTACGGGCTAGTTTATTTAATGCATAATTGGCATGAATATTATAAAATACATTTATTTTTTTCATTGAAGTAATTCAACATTTGGTCGTCTATGGGGAAGTTTCTACATTTCCATGAAAAAATGCTGTTTTGTTGTTGATATTTCAGTTTTGTACAAAAATTTCTGCATCAAAATTGCACATGCATTGTTTAACTTTTTACCAACCATATGAGTTTTCAATAAAAATATTGTCATTAAAAATCAAATTTACAAAATAATAGTTGATGCCTGTTTAAAAAAATGCTAGTGTAAACGTCATAGTGTTTCAATTGTTGCGTCTGCATTTACAAACTTGTTCCATGGGTTCTAAGTCAAATAACGACATTAAAAAATGTAGGATGACATTATTTAATTTAATTAATAATAAATAAATAACATTTCAGTTTTGTATTAGAATTATGTTACTTACACTCTTAAAATGTGCGCCACACTATTTTTCATCAGGTATTTCTTGTGACAGGTGTAACTTAAATCTGTGACCACAAACAAAGTTTATATTCTCGCAAGAAATTTAGTCTATGTCTATGGAGTTATATTGTATACTTGAGATGCAGAACCCTGTAAACTATGAGATTCTTAATAGAGACAACTATGATGTAGCCCAGTAATTAACCAAGACATGGTAAAAATAAGTGTTGTGTAATCTCATTACAATTGCAATTAGGAACTATCGAACGGTGAAAATAAAATGTTTCTGCAGAAATTTAGTAACCTCTTTATAAAGTTGATAGCATATCAAATGAAAGCAACAATCAGTTCATGTAGTGGATTCGTCTTTGTTTACCCAACTATTTCATGCTACTGCTTCCCCAATAATTTCCACGCACGAAGAATTAGAAAACTTCGAATAGAGGGAAAAGGAACAGAACAAATCAAGGTCCAACTTGATTCTATGACCTACAGGGCAACAATAAATGGGAAGATGAACCCCTAAGTAACATCCAAGGGATGTTGTTGCCAACATTGAGAGACTCCTTCGTTTAAGTTATATGTTGTACATCCTCACTAATTTATATGAACATCAGATAGTCGTAGCACCGCCCAAATTAAATGTACTCCAAGTTACCAAGAATACTCCGACGGATTAAGCTGTGAAATCTATGCATTCAAGTTAATATACAGACACGACAATCTGAGAATTCAAACAATTAAATCAGAATGTCGTCGGCGTATTAAGACCCGACAAAAATTAATAATGAGACTGTCTATAAGAAGACCATCATACGACAAATTAGTTAGGAGTAAACATTACCTTATGCATGTAGCCGTCATGCATTATTTTGCTTTGTTCTATTCACGTCAAGGTTGAAGCCTCGTGGATATTGTTTCTCGTAGGTACTTCCTTGTTACATCTGCATTATATTGTCCATATCAGTTATCAGGCAAAGAACAGCGTGCGTATGCTCGGTGTCATGGATCATTTTTTAATTCCATATACCATCTCGTGTGTCCCTGGTCAGTTTTTGCTTGTGCTGCTAACAGTTCCTGCATTGCACTGCCAACACGCGTCTCGACCATTATAAAAATTTAATGTAAAACATTACCTACCCAGCAATAGTGACCTAAAAAATCATCAGAATCCCACTTCTGTCCTGGAAAACCTGTGCGATGGAATCGTTGGTGATGCCATAAAAATATAATCTCGTATCTCAAAATGTGTATGTTGGCTGCCCTCCAAAGTGGCAGATAAGCTTGTTCTTATCTTTCACAATGAATTACCATGCAAAAAAATTTAAAAAAAGGAAAGCATTAAATATGCTACATTTGAAGCAATTTTCAAGGGTTAAAGAAGAAACTTACATATGTGCTTATAGTCTAATACTATGTACTAATATACATGCAGATTGCGTGGCAAAAATCAGACAGTTTCAGCTGTTTAGCACGAACCGAGACCAAATTGGTCAAGATAACATATCTATAGTAGCCAGCTAATCGTATCTGGAGAAATTGGATGTAGCCACAGCCCTTTCCCAAGTGGAAATTCAATGGAAAACAGACCTCAAAAGGAACTGTAGAGAAAGCTTTCATAGCGGATGCAATGGCCTACCTGCCAGCAGGGGTAATGATGTGGGAAACTCTCATATGGATAGAAGCGGTGGCCGCATGCGAGCATAGCGTGCGTGGGCTTCGGAGATAATGGGCGAGCGTGGACGGCAGTGCACTGGTACTTCTGAGATAATGTCATCCTAATCTTGTGTACTGCCTCCTCCCTGGTCGTTCGCCGGCTGGGTATCCACAATAATAGTGCAGATAAAGAAGCGCAGTGGGATTAACTGGGCATAGCACACGACATCCTCTCTGTGGTGGTTAGGCAGCGGCTACATCCGGCGACATCCCGAGGACGGTTGTTGGATTTAGATCAGAGATGAGGTTCATGGCGACAACATATGGAGGAAGAAGATCGAGGAGAAGCGACCTGTTCGTCTTGGATGTGGGGTGCATCGCGGCGATGGCATGTCCGCCTTGGTCGTGGGAAAAGAATGCCACAGATCAGAGGAGGGGTGCATCATGGCGGTGGCATGTGGAGGAAGGAGATTGAGTAGAAGCGACCGGCGTGAGTTCGTGCGGCGTGAGTACCGCGTCGAACGGCAGAGAATCATGGGGAGAGGGCAAGATATTAGGAGTCCTATTTTTTCATCATACCTAATTAAGCTAGATACGCCACGACCGGAGTTGCAAATTGTATTTAGCTACGTGACCAGATTGGACAAGGTTTTTTAGCGTGACCATATTTAAGTTCTTGCCTTTTCGTTAACGTGTCCAGATTGGACTTGTTGCCCGTGTAGCACAGGCCTTTAGCATTACGTGCAATGTTTCGTGGACTTGTAAAAAAAGATTTATCTACACCGTAATAATTTGATCCCACCAGATTTAGCATTACATGCATTGTTTTCTAGGATTGATCTACACCGTAATAACTTGGTCCCACCAGATTAACGGCTCCTAATTTCTAATTAACGTGAGAATTTCTTGGAAGTCTAGGATTAATATAGATATAGAGGTATAGATAGATAGATAGATTCCTCAAGAGTCAAGACAATTTGCCTTATTTATTCTGTTTAAAGTCCCACACGATCACAAAAGTATTAGATATGGGGGGCATTAGGAATGTATAAGCGAGAAGAAAGGTATGGTAAAGAGACTGTAGTCTAGAATCAAGCACGGCAAAGTCCCCATGTTTGAAGATGCTGCGGCCCTAACTGGAGATGTAGAATTTTGCTCACTGTTGTGACGGGGAAACACAAACTGGAACGTTTGGAAGCACATGAACAGGGTTACTCGTCCAGATGTGTCACGAGGATGTGCGTGCCTGGCACGTTCGCCCAGCCCCCCAAGCATCAGGATTACGCTGCTGCCTAGCTTTCTTCCCTTGGCGTTTAGCTAGGTCGCCACGCTCTCCCTACGCTGGGCTGGCTATCTTGATCCCTTTTCTATCTGCATGTTTGTCCCTATTGTAAATCTCAACCATTTTCAGGGGAATCTCGGCCGGTGAAATATATTTTTTTGAAATTTAAAAAATTGAGAATTTTTGAAAAATAAAGTTAAAGAAATATTAGAAGTTCGCATATTCCAAAAATGTTGATGGTTTTGAACAATGTTCACGTATTAAAAAAAAGTTCTTCATTTTGAACAAAATTTCCTGAAATCAAATAATGTTCGTAAATTTTTAAAAATGTTCACATGGTCATGAATTTCAATATTTGTTCCAAAATCTCAAAAAAGCTTCATCAGTTTAAAAAATGTTCACAAATTGAAAAACTGCTCAGCTATGATTTCCTGTAATATGAAAGAGAACAGAATCGTTTGGACCATGTTGCTCCCTCCCAGACTTTGAGTGCTGGATTGCTGATTGAAATCTCTCCTTTGTAGATTGTGCTGTGGCCAGGGTGGATCTACCATTTTTGAACTGGTACTTGTTCAGTACCCTTTCCTGTTCTTGTTAAACTCTTGACCATTAATCATAAGCATGATCGCCAGCAATGTCCCTATAATTCATCATCTATCGTTTCAACCTATTCATGTGGCTCAGTTCAATAGAGTATGACTGCCTTGTAATCCCTCCGTTCATAAATATAATACTTTTTAGAGATTCCACTAGAGACAACATACGGAGCAAAATGAGTGAATCTACACTGTAAAGTATGTCTATATACACCCGTATGTGGTTCGTAGTGGAATCTCTAAAAGGACTTATATTTAGGAACGCATGGAGTAGTATCCTTTTTTTTCTTCAGCATAATCATGGCGGTTTCCCTTAGAAAGTTAATTGCCACGTGAAAGCCAAATTGTAGGTGATCTATTTTTGAAAAAAATAATGGGTATTTGGCAGTGGTTTCGTTTCTTTACCGTATAACTCATAAGTGATAGCAAGAAGGAATATTTTTGTCAAATTCTCTATAATAACTTTTTTTTCTGGTTTTTTTCAAAGTGTATTTGTGGGGCAGGTGGTGGCGTTGAACTGTGTATATGTAAATTCATATATTGTGTTTTGAAAAATCTTGAGACAACCTGCTTTGGCAAAATGGAACCGGTTCGTGTAATAGCAAGCTCACTTAGCTTTGGCAAAATGGAACTCTAGAGAATTTTTTTATACTGGTATCCAGCCAAGTATAGCAAGCTCACTTAGTTAGAGGAGTGGATGCAATTGAAAGAAAAATATATATTGTAAGTCATAATCCATCTTTGGTGGTATTACAGATCAACCACCTTGTCAATGAGTTATTATCGTCTTTATTTCTTCGTAGCTGTCATTCAGCATGTGTGCATATATCTGGCTCTTATCCATAGTGGTTCATAGTAATCAACTAACTAGGCAGAATATGTCTCATCCACCATGGTTTGTGGTCGGCTTATCCAGAGGCGGACTAAAGAAAGATAAGTTAGTAGTATTCCTCAAGAGTAAAGACAATTTGCCTGATTTATTCTGTTTAAAGTCACACACGATCACACAATTATTAGATATGGAGGGAATTAGGAAATGTATAAGCGTGTAGCCTCATTTGGTGCCACAATGCTCAGCGAGAGAATGGTGTGGACATGAGATTGTAGTCTAGAATCAAGCGCGGCAAAGGCCCCATGTCTCGACATGCTGCGGCTCTGACTAGACTGATGCAGCCTTTTGCTTACTGTTGCGACGGGGAAGCACAAAACATTTGACCTTCTCTGCTACTAGAACGTTTGGAAGCACATGAACAGGGATACTCGTCCAGATGTGTCGCGAGGATGCGCGTGCCAGACGCGTTCGCCTTGATTCCCCAGCACAAGGATAACGCTGCTGCCTAGCTTTCTTCTGTTGGCGTTTAGCTAGGTTGCAACGCTCTCCCTACGCTGGCTGTCTATGATTCCCTTTCTATCTGATTGGATGCCCCTATTGTAAAACTCAGCCATTTTGTGGGGAAACTCGCCTGTTGACCAATTATTATTTTTTCTCACACCAGTTGTTCATTTTTGTCAAGTTGTTGGAAATCTCTCCTCTGTAGATTGTATTAAGGATGGAGATGGTATTCTATTTTCAAACTGCTACTTATTTAGTACCCTTACGGGTTTCCTTGTTAATCACTAACTCATGTGCTCTCTCGTTCACTAGTTAACGAGACTGCTTTCCACCTCACCGAGCCCATCATCGGATCTTGCGGCAAAGACAAGAAAATCTATCTCGGGGAGATTTAGGTCGCTGCCACTTCCTCAGCTAGGATTTCCTGTAATATTTGGTTATGAAAACCATCAGGGCTGATCGAATTTTCAAATTTCTACTTGTTCCCTACCCTTACGATTCTTGTTAAGCTTGTGGCCATTCTGCCTTTTAATCACTAACTGGTGTGCGCTCTCTGAAAACGTGACTCGCTTACTTGTTCCCTTCTGAATTACGTTGTCTAACTAGTTTATTGAGTCAAATGTTGTTATGGTCTGTAAGCTTACCTTTTTTTGTAAGGCCAGTTTCTACCGGTGCTATACTACCAGGACAAAGTTTAGTCAGCTAAAATTCCCTAAAAAGGGCAAACTATATATTAATAAATTTGGTTGATCCTCTTAGTCAATTATAAGCATGACTAATAGATTGTCAATAATGTGTCTGAACATAATTTGTCAATCCTTTGGACTGTTCTTAGCCGTCAATTTCTATTTTGTGACCTCCTGTTTCAACCTATTCATGTGGTTCTGTTCAGAAGAGTGTAACTGACGTGCAATGTCTTTTTATTGATCATACTCATGGGCGCAAGTGGTCTCTATGCAGCGCAGATCTGACACTTGGGCGCGGCATGGAGGCCCGGGGCGGTGCGGGGAGGTGGTTGGTCTGCCGTCTTCGGTGGTCACGCGTGACTGCGGCCAGGAACCGTGGTGGTCCTTGGCCCGGGAGGTGCTCCTCCGTGTCTTGCCGGGATGGTGCTCGGTACACGACACGGTGGTTCGTGCCGCTTTCCCTTGTCCCTCCTGGTAGGACGGCGATGGATATGCTTGCTTGCATGGCGAGTGGGCCGTCGGTCGCCTCCGCGAGGTGCGGATGACTGCGGGGTGGCATGTTCAGTGGTGGTTGGTGGGCCCTCATGTTGGAGGCTGGCTGTCGGTGGTCTCCCTGAGGTGCGGGTGGCTACGGTGGATCTTGGCGCCTCTACATCAATGTGCAGCATCTATGGTGGTGGTGGTTAGGGTGCTTGCTGGTGTGGGATGATGTTTGGTCGAGATGGTGTGGGAGCTTGGAAGAAGACCCCGTCCCGGCCTTGTGCACCCCTCACACATGGATCCGACCATCTCGGCCTCTCCGGTGGAAAACCTTGATCTTGTGTCGGGCGATAGCCGTGTCTTGGTGTTTCTCTCCATCTTGGGGGCTTCGAGCTCGACATCAGCAAGCAGCACCCGAGGTCGGCGGCGGTTGTGGCATCCAAACTTCTATGGCAATGATGATGGTGGGAGCGATGTCAGCGACACATCAATGGCAGTTGTAGGATCGCAGAAGATAGGTCTAGAGAGAGGGGGGTGAATAGACACTAAACCAACCAAAGGTGCACTTTTTTAGTTTTCTTGAAACATAGGCAGATTTTGGCACAAGTTAAGATAACACAAAAACTTTCCACACATTCATATCTAGAGATAGTGCAGCGGAAATAGTAAATCATGCAATTGTCTGGAAAGTAAGGGGTAGAGTCGGAAGATCAAACACAATGAAGACGTGATGATTTTTGACGTGGTTCCGAGTAGTGCTATCCTACGTCCACATTGAAGGAGACTTCAGCCCACAGAGGGTAACGGTTGCATGAGACCACAGAGTGCTCCACCCACGAAGGGTCCACGAAGAAGCAGCCTTGTTTATTACACCACGGCTTACATCCACGAAGGACTAGCTAGCCTCACTCGGGTAGATCTTCTCGAAGTAGGTGATCCCCTAGACCTTACAATCTCCTTGGTTCAAATCCACATGATCTTGGAGGCTCCCAAGTGACATCTAACAAATCGAGAAGATACCACTCTCCAAAAGGTAATATATATTGTGTTGGTGATGATCTCCTTGTTCTTGTCCTTCAAATGATAGTCTCCTCAACACAAAATTTCTCACTCACAGATTTGGCTTGGGTAGGACAAGGATTGGAGTGAAAAGGAACTTGAAGAGGCTAGAGATCAAGGCTCAAACGTTAGGAATGGAAACTCTTGATCTCAACACATGAGTATGTGGTTCTCTCTCAGAAAATGAATGGTGGAAGTTGTGTTTCATTCGAATGGCTCTTCTTGACTGTAAGTGTGGGTGGAGGGGTATAAATAGCCTTCACCCAAAATCCAACCGTTACACACTTTTGACCCAAATCGGTGAGACCGAACATAAACACGGTGGGACCGATTAGTGTAAAAGATATGAACATTAAGATCTTTGGCGGGACCGATGTAGAACAACTTGGTGGGACCGAAGTGCAAAGGCTAGGGCAAAATATTGTCTCGGAAATTCCGATTGTTTCAACTCGGTGATTCCGAAAAAGTGAAACAATGTCATCACAGAAACTTGGCAATGCCATCTTGGTGTGACTGAGATACTTTTCGGTCAAACCAAATTGCTGGGGTTTTAACAGTGGCAATGGAATGGTCATCTCGACGGGTCTGGAGTGGATGATATCAGTGGGACCGAGAATGAGAATTAGGGTTTGGATAGATGTGTTTTCAAGAAAATGACTAAGAGTTTTTGGAGCAATATCACTAAGCACTTGAGCAACAACCTCATCAACAATGCCACGTCCCTTTTAATAGTATTGACTTTCCTAAAGGACTCAATGTGATCTTGGATCACTAAACAAAAAATGTGGAGTCTTGAGGTAGCCAATTCTTGTCCTTGACATTTTGAAGGGGTCCACATCCTCGTGTCCTTGCCATGCCGCTGTTGAACGTATCTGCAATATTCTATGTAAAACTATCAGTCCAACAATATGCATATTGACATTAATTACCAAAACCACCAAGGGACCAAATGTGCTTTCAGTTGTGGTATTTAGTTCTTTTCTTATGTGTCCGCGGGATTGCCTCGATTTCTGTGTTACTGTGAATTCGAAGCTACGATGGAGAGGCCATGTGGTGTACAATGACTGGCTGCAGGTGTCCTATTCGGTGATATTTCATTGCGCTAGCCGTGCTTGGTTTTGCCCTTCGTAGTTCATCGTCAGAGTCGGAGTTGCCCATTTGGTTCAAGGTGGCTGGGTTTGCCACAGATCTTCAATCATCTTCACTCGGCCTCTACATCGTCAGTTGTGTCGACGGTCATCGATGGCGAAGTCAGAGTTGTTTTCTTAGGTTTTAGGGATGTCGATGACGCCATAGAGCAGGAGTGATGACGATGACGCCTTTGTGCTGTCTTGACGAGGCCCTCTTTGGAGTGGTATAAGTGGGGTACCTTGTGTGTGCCACCCAGCGGTTGTGTTGGTTTTCGCTCATTTTCTTTATAATACACTGGCCAATCTTGTTTCAATTCGGTTTCCCCTAATTAACTAAGCAACTCTTTTATTTTTAATGAATGCAAAAATCCCACCATTTTAAAAAAATGGGTTTTGGACAGTGATTTCATTTCTTTCATATATAACTCATAACTAATAGCAAGATAAAAAAATATTCGTAAAGATATATTCTCTTTAATTAAAACATTTTAGATTTTTTTAAGTGTTTGTGTGGCTAGCTGGTGATGGGGTTGAATTGTGTATATGTGATGTTACATATTGACTTTTGAAAGATCTTGAGACACCATGCTTTGGCAAAATGGAATCAGTTTCATGTATACTTTTACGAAAGTTCTAGGGAGGGAATTAATGTTCTGACAAAGTAATGGACATTGGATTTTATGTTTGCGGCTGTGCGTGTGCTTGAACCTAGTGCATGAGTGAAATCAGCCGGCAACGTTTTGCGCGAAACAGGCGCCGTGCCATACTGGAGTCTTAATTTTCTCTTCTACGTTAATTTCTAGCCAAGTATAGCAAGCTCACTTAGTCGGAGGAGTGGATGTAACTCTAGACAATTTTTTAATATTGATATCAGCCATGTATAGCAAGCTCACTTAGTTGAGGAATGGATGTATACCTATAGCTAAATCCCTCGACGCTTACTTATAATATAGCAGGTCATAACTCATAACTCATCTTCGGTGGTACAGGTCAACCATCTTATGGATGAGTTATTATTGTCTTTATTTCTTCCTAGCTGTCATCTGGTGTGCATGCATATATATAGCTCTCATCCACAGTGTGGTTTATGGTTATCAACTACTCCCTCCGTTTCTAAATATAAGTCTTTTTAGAGATTCAATATGAACTACATATGGATGTATGTAGACGTATTTTAGAGTGTAGATTCACTCATTTTGCTTCGAATGTAGTTCATATTGGAATCTCTAAAAAGACTTATATTTAGGAACGGAGGAAGTAGCTAGCAAGAATATCTCTCATTCACCATATTTTTTGTATCATCTACCATGGTTTATTGTAGTGGTCAGGAGGCAGACTAAAGAAAGTTATATGTGCTATTTATCTCAACTGAGTTAGCTGCTATGAATATAGTATTCCTCAGTAGTCAAGACAAATTGCGTGATTTTATTCCGTTAAAATTGCACAGAGTCACAAAATGTGTTAGATCTGGGAGGTATTAGGAATATATAAGCTTGTCCCTGCGTACTTCACTGTAAAGCTCAGCAAGAGTGGTGTGGACAAGAGATTTTAGAATCAAGCACGCCAATGTCCCATGTATAAGAGATGCTTCAGACTTGACTAGATTGATGCAGAACTTGGGCTTGCTGCCCCCCTGAGCACCAAGATCACGCTGCTGCTCAACTTCTTTGCCTTGGTGTTTGACGGCGTTTAGTTAGGATTCCACGCTTTCCCTACGTTGGTTGTCTTGATCACTCTCTCCCTCTGCTTGTCTGTTGCGCTGCTGTAAACCCAGCCATTTTGGGTTATTTTGAATATAAATTCAAGTGGGGAATCTCTCCCCGGTGACCATAAAAAATACCATTTGCTACTGCAAGTTGTTCATTTTTTGTCAAGTTTTGGTCTTCAACGCATTGACTAGTTATCTTTTACTTGAAAACCAAGCATATGCTACAATTACCATCTCTATTCACCTCAGAAATTATGTGGCTTATGACATTCAATTCTTTAAAGATGCTATCTAATTTTAATAGTACGAGCCTACTGAGCATTTTTCGAATACTTCTCTTCCCTGTCTTGTGATAAAAAAAAAATCTAATTCCATGTCAAAATAATGATAATAATTCAATTCTGCAACGATCAAAGTTACCTTGTAAACTGAGCGCATACCACACAGTAGCACCGATCAAGGGCCACCGATCACTCTTGTAGTGGTGGATAGAGAAAAAAATACTGACTATGTATTTTGAAGTCTAAGCACACACCACACCAGATTATCCATCCTTTTATCATGCACAATCTTTGTGGATTATAGTACAGTGGGTCTAGCATCTTCGAACTGCTCCTTGTTCCCGACCTTCTGCTTCGTTCATTAAATTTGTGACCATTCCACCCCTTTCATATTAATCACAAACTGTGTATGACCTGTGGAAAATGTCACTTGCTTGTCATCTGCTGGATCAGTTCAGCAAAGTATCGAGTCAACTAGTGGCACGAGTAGTCAACTTCTTTCTATATTTGGTAGATGATATATTCTTTCCAACATGTCTCGTGGTGCTAAGCAGAGGATAACAAAAAGATTGAGGTGACATGGCAACGCTCCACTTTGCTTCTCTTTTTGGCATCCTACTACGGTTGCAAGAACCGGCACAAGAAAAACATCAAGAGGAGCAGTTGATTAAAAATACTCGAGAGTTGGTGAAATGCAGGGGTGCTGGCCGGCAGAGGAATTTGGTAGTGTACTTGACTGCTTGAGACTAACATAGGCAACTATTCGCCAAAAAAATCCTCGATGGACCGTGAGCCACTGCTCCCACAGACCACTGGACATGTAAACTGTGCCTATACCTCAATGGCACATCTAGAACAAGCACCAATGGAGATTACACACACACAGTTCTCATATTCCAACAAATTGTGGATTTATTTGGTTAAAATGGAGCATTAAGAGAATATCAAACAATGAGCACACATCCGACATCTGCATAGTTAGGATGTATACAACCAACACCAACGCACGCACATAAAAAGACGCCAACAAATAGCAAAGTCATAGAGTTATTTACCCAAAACCACCACTAGGGTAACAACTTAATACCAAATTTAAGCCAGGGCACAAAAAACCACCAATTCCGCGCCTAACCTATAACAGAGAGCATTGATTGTCTGATAAGCCCGTGAAAACGGCGAATCTGACCAGTCGGCCCCACCTGTCAGGCTGATGTGGCAAAGACAAAAAAAATTGATCGACTGATGTGGCAAATGAGAACCGGGCCCCACCTGTTAATGACTAGAAGGTCTTCTTCTTCCTCACTCTTTTTGTGTGGCATTCCATCAAGCACCTTCTGGGCGGCCGAAGAGCAGCGGCGCTCTTTCCCTTGTAGTCCACGGTCCACCTACCGGACGGAGGACACAACCAAGGAGCTGAGCTCCGGCGACGGCAGCAACGCCTACACGGCCAAGGAGTGAGGCCGCGCCGCTCACCGCCCTCGCTGGTTCTCTAGTCAACGCGTGGCCTCACCTCGGCATGGTGCTCCGGCCGCCGCTGCCCCGTTGGGGTGCATGTGTGCTCTACATTAGCAGCTATAGTCAACGCGTGCGTGCACCTGCACTACAACAACAGGAGGGGGGATGACGACGACGGCGTGCTCGATGGCGAGCTCGCTCAGGGTGCGGGCGACCTCGGGCTGTCGTCACCGTCCCCATCGGCGGCGGATCCGCGGCCCTTCCTCTGTCCTGGGGCGAGAACGCCAGCGCTCCATGGCTGCTCCACGCCCACCCCGTCGGTGCTCGATGGAGAGGCGGACGAGCAGCCGTTGTTCCCCATGACCCCCTGACACCACCTCCCGGAGCTTGGGCGCGTGGGCGCACGATGGTGGACGGTGGTAGGATGGTGACCTCAGCGAGGTCGCTGCAGCGGAGGGGGGAAGGACCACCTCGACGGGCGCGGCCAACCTTGAACGGCGTAACGTGCGCGGTGGCGCCGCTGCGGCCGCCGACTCCGGCCTGTACGAAGCTCCTCCATGACATCATTGGTTCTGCCCAGGTGGCAGCGGGCATGTCCAGAACCTGTTTGATGAAATGCCCATGCGAAGTGGAGGTAGAAATAAAATAGAAAAATGAAAAAAAAAAGGAGAGGTTGGGTCATTGACATGTGGGACCCATGTCCACCTCGGCGTATTTGACCACATAGGCATGCCAGGTCAGCCCGACAGGTGGGCCCAACCAGTCAGTTTCGCTGTTTTCGCGAGCAAATCAGACAATCAGTGCTCTCCGTTATGGATTAGGCACATTTTCGGTGGTTTTTATGCTCTGGCTAAAATCTGGTACCAAGTTGTTACCTTAGCCCCAAATGTGTTGATTTTGGGTAAATAACTCCAAAGTCATATAAGACCAAAATTACGTGTTGACAAGGAAAAAACCAAAGTGACCAAATCCATGATCGGTAAACTACAACAATGATTGTATCCACACCAACCATCTCATGACATCACACAGACGACGAGATTCTTCAATGCTTTTAGGAAGGGGGGCATGGTCAAGCGCCTCCGTAATTAGATCGAACCGCGCAAAGCCATAATCTAGGTTTTAACCCAGAATAACATGTTCGAGCATCTTTGAGCAATGACTCGAAGAAGGTAACGATCTGAAGACATCACCATTTCCAGGAGTAATAAACTCGGGCCAGACCAAGGCTTTCACCCTGGAGCTCAAGACCGATGGTCAAGTAGGACCACCATTGATGTCGTGCAAGTGTTGTCACCACCACTTTTTCGTTATCCCATCATCTACATGCGATGTGCGCCCGCCCCAGCACTACCATCCCTATGTGTCATGCCGTCATCCATAGTTTGCATCTCACTGTCGATATCAACCACCGAATCCGAAAGGCGGAACACTCACCAAGACCTTCCGGTGGCCATCACAATCTGTAGTGACCAACTGCTACCAGATCTAGTCAGATGCGGCCAGTTACCTGCACGAGAGGGAGCAACCTCCATCTCACCCCTCACATGCAGATGACCCTATGGATGGGCTCCAAGATTAAGTCAAACTCTCACGACCACCGATAAAGCCATCACGAGAAGGGACCTGGCCAC
>NC_041393.1:692370283-692385061 GCF_002162155.2 Triticum dicoccoides
CGAAGAACACATTGAAGTACATAGGAGACATAACAGATTGAAATTTGTTGACGCTTTCGAGGGTCTGCTCATATGGTGTGCTTCCAATTCTATGTTGATGTAGAACTTCTAGAGAGGCCTCACTATTTTGCTTGAGGGTTTGCATATCAACTATGTTCAGTGGGTTGCTCTGTGACTTCTACCTCCCCAGTTGGATTTTCGTTTCATTTGTAGTGTTAGAGTTTAGAACAATTGGCTTGAAAAAAAAATGTCTGTGACGTCTTCCTCTTCATGAAGTATGCAATTCTAATGCGAGTACAAAGCAAATATGTAATATGTAATTGATCTGATAAGAGACAAAATATACTAATACTAACAAGTGATTTGTGTGATCAAATTGAAAGACAAGTGACAACTACAATAGTATCAATCTGTAGACAATAATACCTTCGTTTCTGATTCACGGGATCAAGTTAGAAATTGGGTGTGGGCGTGTGGCGTTGCCGTTCGGCTGGGCTGGTCGTAGTCCATACTCCGTAGACTTGTGCTCCGGTGCTCGAATGATCCGCCTCAAGCGGCAGCCGGCAGGCCGGTAGCTTTGCTAATCACCAAGCCATGACGGCGCAGCGCTCGGCGCCGGCGACAATGAAGCCCTAGCCGCGTCTCGGAAGAAAGAGTCAGGAAGTCCGAAGTCTCCTCAACCGTGTGATTGCGTGCGGGTGCGTTGATTGATGAGCAAGTTACGTGATATCCAGCCCATGGGTGCGGGTGCGTTGATCGATATGCGTACGTACGTGCAGCCTTGGGCCCTTGACCTTCTGGCCTTTGTTGCATATTCGCTCTGGGCTTGACACTTGGAGTTTAGCCCATGTCCTTTGCTAAATGCTAATGGCCGGATATTAAGCCTAATCTGTCTGTACTAGTCCCCGCTGGAACTCATTGGAGGGGGCCGAACCATAGGGGGGTCTGGCCCCCGCTCGCCCCCCAGTGCCTCCTGCTGGAATTTAGTCTATATTGAGGCAGCCCAATAACTATTTCAGAAATTCCTAATAAATCTTAGAGGCCCACTTAGCCCATTTGTGTAAGGCAAGGGATACTACTAAAGTTTAGTCCCACATTGCTAGTTTAGAGGGAGTTGGACCTCCTTATAAGGGAGGCTCCTTCCCCACTTGTATGAGCATGAGAACAAGAGGGACATCCACGCGCGCTCCTCCTCCGCCGCCCGCCGCGCCGCGGGTTGCGACGCACAAGAACTACTTCTTCCTCTCGCCACCAGTTCCTGAGCACTGCGCTGCTGCTACGATCTTCTCCATCCCGGCTTGCGGCGTGCACCGCAGGTCGGGACAGTAGGCCTCCGAAACCGCACTCTTTGAGTCCTGTACGGGAGAAGGGTGATAAGGTTTTTGGGGAGCGCTCTGCGCGACTACTGGCTGCTTCATCACGGACGATCCGGTCGCCGACGACTACTTTCCCGACGTCCACGACCTCCTCGACGACATGGCAGGCGAGGACACCGACCCCAAGTCCAGCGCTCCTGCTGCTGCTGTGCCGTACGTGTTCTTCTCCTTTCTGTTAGAAGTCCTACTACAGTTCTTGGTTCTAGTTTCTGTCCTACGTATGTTAGGTTCTATGTCGTATAAGCAACTCCATCTAGTGACTGTTCTGGATGTGTTTACCTCAAGTTCATATATGCAGATGATGTTTACCTTCTCTCTGTCAGATTGCATGACTTGCTATTCTAGCCATGTTTTATCTACTATTTCTGTTAATAAAATCATTCGGTAAATTGCTCATATATCCAACAATCCAAAAACCTTATTATAGGCAATTTACCCCGAGTGGTTTTGCTGCTTCCATGAAACCTCCTATGTTTGAGGGTATCCACTATAAGAGGTGGCGCGTGAGAGCAGTCTTATGGTTTCAGACCATGAGCTGCTATGACGCCACTCTTGGCAAACCTGAAGGAGAGCAAGATGCCCAACAGGCACAAGCTTTTCAGAAAATGGATACCTTGTTTAAGGCTGCTCTCTTGAGTGTTCTTGGTGAGAACATAGTTGATGCTTATGCGTCAATTGACAATGGAAAAGATATGTGGGACGCACTCGAGGCCAAGTTTGGGGTCTCGGATGCCGGCACTGAGCTGTACATCATGGAGCAATTCTATGATTACAGGATGACTGAAGAGCGCTCCGTGGTTGAGCAGGCTCACGGGATACAGTCATTTGCTAGAGAACTTGAGCACTTCAACTGCATGCTACCGGACAAGTTTGTTGCCGGGGGTATCATCACTAAGCTTCCTCCTTCATGGAGGAACTTTGCTACCTTACTGAAACATAAGAGACAGGAGTTTTCCGTTCCGGATCTCATTGGTACTCTTGATGTGGAAGAAAAGGCGAGAGCAAAGGACACACGTGCTCGAGGTATTGAGGGAGGATCTAGTGCCAATCTGGTACAGAAGAAAAACTTCCAGTCCCACAAGTTCAAGAACAAGGGCAAGTTTGATGGTAAAGGAAAGTTTGATGGGAAGAACAAGGCTGTGCAGCACACGAACTTCAAGAAGAATGACAAGAAGAAAGGTGCTTGTCACGTGTGTGGAGATCCTGATCATTGGGCTCCTAGTTGCCCCAATCGCTATGACAAGCGTCATCCTGGGAAAGGCGGCAAGACCGCTAATGTTGTCATCGGGGACATTGACATGAAGGATGCTGGGTATGGTATATTTCCCACTATTCTTTCAGTATGTCATTCTCCTGATTGGTTGATTAACACGGGTGCTAATGTGCATGTATGCGGTGATATTTCCATGTTTTCATCTTATCAGACCGCAGGGACTTCAACCGTGCTGATGGGCAACGGTTCAAGTGCTTCTGTTCGTGGTGTTGGCACGGTCGATCTGAAGTTTACTTCGGGGAAGATCGTGCGGCTGAAGAACGTGCATTATGTCCCCTCCGTCAATAAAAATCTTGTTAGCGGATCTCTTCTGTGTAGAGATGGCTATAAGCTTGTCTTCGAGTCAAATAAATTTGTAATATCCAAGTATGGAACCTTTGTTGGTAAAGGCTATGAGTCAGGAGGCCTGTTTCGTTTATCCTTATCAGACGTTTGCAATAAAGTTGTTAATCATATTTGCAACAATAGTGAATCAAATGTGTGGCATTCACGACTTTGTCATGTTAACTTTGGTTGCATGTCGCGACTAGCGAAGTTGAACTTAATCCCTAGTTTCACCACCGTTAAGGGATCTAAGTGTCAAGTGTGTGTGCAAGCTAAGCAACCTCGTAAATCTCATGTGACTGCGGAGACGAGAAATCTTGCACCACTAGAACTTATACATTCAGATCTATGTGAAATGAATGGTGTTTTGACAAAAGGTGGAAAGAAATATTTCATGACGTTAATTGACGACTGTACTAGATACTGTTGTGTGTATCTTTTGAAATCTAAGGATGAGGCTTTGAACTTTTTCAAGATCTATAAAGCTGAAGTGGAAAACCAACTTGATTGGAAAATCAAGAGGCTTAGGTCCGACCGTGGTGGAGAGTATTTTTCCAATGAATTTGATGCTTTTTGTGTGGAACATGGTATAATCCATGAGAGGACGCCTCCCTACTCACCTCAGTCAAATGGGGTGGCTGAAAGAAAGAACCGTACTCTAACTGATTTGGTTAACGCCATGTTAGACACATCGGGTCTCTCCAAGGCATGGTGGGGGGAGGCGATATTGACAGCATGTCATGTCCTAAATCGAGTTCCCCCAAAGAACAAAGAGATAACTCCATTCGAGGAATGGGAGAAGAAAAGGTTAAAACTCTCTTATCTGCGAACATGGGGTTGTTTGGCGAAAGTCAATGTTCCAATTCCAAAGAAGCGGAAACTTGGACCAAAGACTGTGGATTGTGTTTTCTTGGGATATGCTTTTCATAGCATTGGCTATAGATTCTTGGTTGTAAAATCTGAGGTACCTGACATGCATGTCGGTACGATCATGGAGTCGAATGATGCGACTTTCTTTGAAGATATCTTTCCCATGAAGGATATGGCTACCTCATCTAATCAGGAGATGCCTAGTTCATCGAATCAGGAACCAGTTACAATTACCGAACCTGCCATTTCGATGGAACACTTTGAAAATCCCGTGGAGGAGAACAATGAAGTTCCTATTAGGAGCAAGAGACAGAGGACTGCAAAGTCCTTTGGTGATGATTTTCTTGTGTATCTCATAGATGACACTCCCAGTTCTATTTCAGAGGCTTATGCATCTGAAGATGCTGACTACTGGAAGGAAGCAGTTCGTAGCGAGATGGATTCCATCTTGGCGAATGAAACTTGGGAGATAACTGATCGTCCTTATGGGTGCAAACCTATAGGATGCAAATGGGTATTCAAGAAGAAGCTTAGGCCTGATGGTACTATTGAAAAGTACAAGGCTCGGCTCGTGGCTAAGGGTTATACCCAAAAGGAAGGTGAAGATTTCTTTGATACTTACTCACCTGTGGCTCAACTGACCACTATTCGAGTTCTACTTTCACTAGCTGCCTCACATGGTCTTCTCGTTCATCAAATGGATGTTAAGACTGCTTTCCTGAATGGAAAGTTGGATGAGGAAATTTATATGGAACAACCAGATGGGTTTGTAATAGATGGTCAGGAAGGGAAAGTATGCAAATTGCTGAAGTCTTTGTACGGACTCAAGCAAGCACCCAAACAGTGGCATGAGAAGTTCGAAAGAACTTTAACAGCTGCAGACTTTGTTGTGAACGAAGCTGACAAATGTGTGTACTATCGCCATGGTGGGGGCGAGGGAGTTATGCTTTGCTTGTATGTTGATGACATACTGATTTTTGGAACAAATCTGAATGTTATTAAGGAGGTCAAGGATTTCCTATCTCGCTGTTTTGAGATGAAAGATTTAGGAGTGGCTGATGTCATTCTGAACATCAAGTTGTTGAGAGATGATGATGGTGGGATTACATTGCTTCAATCTCACTATGTGGAAAAGATCTTGAGTCGCTTTGGCTATAGTGACTGCAAGCCCTCTCCAACACCATATGATGCTAGCGTGCTGCTTCGAAAGAATCGAAGAATTGCTAGAGATCAATTGAAGTATTCTCAGATTATTGGCTCGCTTATGTACTTAGCCAGTGCTACAAGACCTGACATCTCTTTTGCTGTTAGCAAGCTGAGCCGGTTTGTCTCAAAACCGGGAGATGTGCATTGGAAAGCTCTAGAGAGAGTTTTGCGTTATTTGAAAGGCACTGTAAACTATGGAATTCACTACACTGGGCACCCAAAGGTGCTTGAAGGGTATAGTGACTCAAACTGGATCTCAGATGCTGATGAGATAAAGGCCACGAGCGGATATGTGTTCACTCATGGAGGTGGCGCTGTTTCTTGGAAGTCTTGCAAGCAGACCATCTTAACGAGGTCAACTATGGAAGCAGAACTCACAACACTAGATACAGCTACGGTCGAAGCAGATTGGCTTCGCCGACTCTTGAATGACTTGCCGGTTGTTGAGAAACCTGTACCGGGTATCCTTATGAACTGTGACAATCAAACTGTGATCACGAAAGTGAACAGCTCTAAGGATAACATGAAGTCATCAAGACACGTTCAGAGAAGGTTAAAGTCTGTCAGGAAAATGAGAAACTCCGGAGTTATTGCATTGGATTATATCCAAACGTCTAAAAATCTGGCAGATCCTTTCACTAAGGGTCTATCACGTAATGTGATAGATAATGCATCGAGGGAGATGGGTATGAGACCCACAATATGGGTTGTTCACAGTGGTAACCTATTCTTTGTGATCGGAGATCCCGTGAATTAGATGTGGAAGACAAGCTGTTGGTTAACTGGGAGGAGAGTATCCTTATTTTTAAAAATACCACTCCATGAAGATGCAATACTCTCCTAATCTGCATGGCAGGTTGATGTATATCTTAATGTGTTCTAAGTGGCTCTTTGAAGCAGAGATGTTGTCCTGCAGAACATCTTTTGAAGAACACACCTATATGAGTCTGATTGTCAAACGTCGCAATCTATGAGAGTAGGGTTCTCTCTAGTAAACTCATGAAAGGTCATGGAGTATGACGCATAAGCTCCACCCGCGGGGAAGACCCACGGTAGCCACGTATCGGTCAAGGCTTTATGTGAAGCTAGATTCGCAGAAAACTTGCAGTTCAAGGCCCAGTCCATTGTTCAAGTTGCTTACTAGTGTAGCATAGAGCTCTAGGTGGAAGTTTAACTTAACAGTCTCCACTGCAATACCGGTATATAAAACAGTGTTTTGGAACCAAAGGTAAATTTCTGTGTGCCTCTGAGATCTGGTGGGGGATTGCTGGAATTTAGTCTATATTGGGGCAGCCCAATAACTATTTCAGAAATTCCTAATAAATCCTAGAGGCCCACTTAGCCCATTTGTGCAAGGCAAGGGATACTACTAAAGTTTAGTCCCACATTGCTAGTTTAGAGGGAGTTGGACCTCCTTATAAGG
The DNA here is from genome assembly GCF_002162155.2 of Triticum dicoccoides. Classification (NCBI taxonomy): domain Eukaryota; kingdom Viridiplantae; phylum Streptophyta; class Magnoliopsida; order Poales; family Poaceae; genus Triticum; species Triticum dicoccoides. Next base: position 692,376,756 of record NC_041393.1, read on the forward strand.
GAGGCTCCTTCCCCACTTGTATGAGCATGAGAACAAGAGGGACATCCACGCGCGCTCCTCCTCCGCCGCCCGCCTCGCCACGCCACGCCTCGCCTCGCCTCGACTCGCCGCGCCGCGGGTTGCGGGAATGAGCCGAGCCGATGTCTAAATTTTTGCCACGCACTACGGGTATGCGAAAGGTCACTCGGAAGCTGAAACATTTTGTCTGTGCCTGGACACTGAATTCGAACGACTCGCCTCTTCGGCTACTGTCTGTTCGTTTCGTCTCCCACATTCCCTTCAGCTCCCGGCGGAACCTCTCGCCTCCTTCTCTTGCGCCTATAAAAAGGGAGGTCGCTCCTCTCAGAGAGACGCACCAGAACTACTTCTTCCTCTCGCCACCGGTTCCTGAGCATTGCGCTGCTGCTACGATCTTCTCTATCCTGGCTTGCGGCGTGCACCGCAGGTCGGGACAGTAGGCCTCCGAAACCGCACTCTTTGAGTCCTGTACGGGAGAAGGGTGATAAGGTTTTTGGGGAGCGCTCTGCGCGACTACTGGCTGCTTCATCACGGACGATCCAGTCGCCGACGACTTCTTCCCCGACGTCCACGACCTCCTCGACGACATGGCAGGCGAGGACACCGACCCCAAGTCCAGCGCTCCTGCTGCTGCTGTGCCGTACGTGTTCTTCTCCTTTCTGTTAGAAGTCCTACTACAGTTCTTGGTTCTAGTTTCTGTCCTACGTATGTTAGGTTCTATGTCGTATAAGCAACTTCATCTAGTGACTGTTCTGGATGTGTTTACCTCAAGTTCATATATGCAGACGATGTTTACCTTCTTTCTGTCAGATTGCATGACTTGCTATTCTAGCCATGTTTTATCTACTATTTCTGTTAATAAAATCATTCGGTAAATTGCTCATATATCCAACACCTCCGCCTCTGTTTGGTGACGAAGGAGTGCAGAAGCCATGGAAGGCTGGGAGGGAGAGTGGAGGGGGCAGTTCTCATGGAAACGGAAAACCATAGAACCTATGAAGAATATTCATATGTAAGCACCTATAATTAGATGCAAAATTATAAAAATTTGCCCATCTACTTCTTTTATATCTCTTAGTTTATGTTTTGCCAGGTCGCCAACTATATGTATGCTAAAGAGTAGAGAGCACATGAACAGTTTAAAATTTTGTTATATATTTAGCTGTCATGGCAACCGTAGGCTATGCAAGGAGCTGCACCTCTAGTCTTATTTGGCGCATGGTCTAAGTAGATTTTAATCTTCCCATCCCATCCCCGCTAGCATTACGAATCTGTTCGGGAACTGGTTGGTTGGGGCTCAGCCCAAAATGAACGCTCATATCCTAGTGGAAGTGTGTTTCTTACTATGAGCGATTTGGAATTTTCATAATGATTATGTTTTTAACAGAGCAAAGCTTCCGCCAATGGTGGGCCTGTCAGCTTAGAAATAATAATGTTTTGGAGGCGAAAAGGCATTGATCCATGCTTCTCCTAATTTCCTTCTAAGTAATGTTGATTCACTACAATTAATACAAGCAGGCTCGACGGATTTAGATGCAAAAGGAAAATGCCACGTGGTCGCTATCAGAGAGGACTGTTCCTCCAAACTGAATGTGGGTGTGAGCTACATTCAAGATACGAACCAAGGAACTTGGGGAGCGGTGTTTCAAGGTGAAGATGCAGCAGTCCTGTGGTTGGTATGGCACACCGTCAGTCTGAGATTGGTGAAGCTGATGCGTGTGTGAGAGGTTTGCGTAGGATAGTACCTTTTGCTGATGACTGTGTGAGTATCATCTAGGCCCTCATCAGTCGGTGGTATTACCAAGGATTCAAGGAACTTGTTGCAATGGTGTTGCCCATGGCTTGACTAGGTTTTCTAGAAAGGGTCGAGTTGTGGTGTTCTGTTCAAGTTAGTACCAACATGCATGTTGTGTCTGGTTGAATGACTCTATGTTGCTAGATTAATATAAACGATCATTTAAACAATGATTGATCTTCAATGGTACATAGGATTTTGTTGGGGAACGTGTAATTAAATTTTTTTCCTACGATCACGCAAGATCTATCTAGGAGATGCATAGCAACGAGAGGGGAAAGTGTGTCCACGTACCCTCATACACCGAAAGCGGAAGCATTTAGTTAACGCGGTTGATGTAGTCGAACATCTTCACGATCCAACCGATCCAAGCACCGAGCGTATGGCACCTCCGCGTTCATCACACATTCAGCCCGATGACGTCCCTCGAGCTCTTGATCCAGTTGGGGATGAGGGAGAGTTTCATTTGCACGACGGCACGGCGACGGTGTTAATGATGTTACCGGCGCAGGGCTTCGCCTAAGCACTACGATGATATGACCAAGTTGTGTAAATGTGGAGGAGAACACCGCACACGGTTAAGAGAACTTGATATGCTTTGGGGTGCCCCCCTGCCCTCATATATAAAGGAGGAGAGGGGGAGGCCGGCCGGCCCTTGCAGGGCATGCCAGGAGAAGGGAGACCTACTAGGACTCCAGGTCCTAGTAGCATTCCACCTAGTGGAAGAGGGGAAGGAAAGGAGAGGGAAAGGGAGAGTGAAATGGGGGCCGCACCCCCTTCCCATGTCCTATTCGGTCTCCCCATGGGGGGGCGCCCCCCTATGTGGGTTGTCCTCTCTCTCCTCTATGGCCCATGTTGGCCCATTGCTTCCCCGGGGGGTTCCGGTAACCCCTCCGGCACTCCGTTTTTACCCGGTACCACTCGGAACTCTCCCGGTGTCCAAAAACATGGTCCAATATATCAATCGTTATGTCTCGGCCATTTTGAGACTCCTCGTCACGTCTGTGATCTCATCCGGGACTCCGAACACACTTCGTTCATCAAAAACACATAACTCATAATACAAATCGTCATCGAACATTAAGCGTGCGGACCCTATGGGTTCGAGAACTATGTAGACATGATCGAGACACATCTCTGATCAATAACCAATAGCAGAACCTGGATGTTCATATTGGCTCCTACATATTCTACAAAGATCTTTACCGGTCAAACCCCATAACGACATACGTTGTTCCTTTTGTCATCGGTATGTTACTTGCCCGAAATTCGATCTTCGGTATCATCATACCTAGTTCAATCTCGTTACCGCCAAGTCTCTTTACTCGTTTCATAATGCTTCATCCTGCAACTAACTCTTTAGTCTGATTGCTTGCAAGGCTTATAGTGATGAGCATTACCGAGAGGGCCCAGAGATACCTCTCTAAAACACTAAGTGACAAATCCTAATCTCGATCTTAGCCAACCCAACAAACACCTTCGGAGACACCTATAGAGCATTTTTATAATCATCCAGTTATGTTGTGACGTTTGATAGCACAGAAGGTGTTCTTCCGGTATTCAGGAGTTGCATAATCTCATAGTCCGAGGAACATGTATAAGTCATGAAGAAAGCAGTAGCAATGAAACTGTAACGATCATAATGCTAAGCTAATGGATGGGTCTTGTCCATCACATCATTCTCCTAATGATGTGATCCGGTTCATCAAATGACAACATATGTCTATGGTTAGGAAACATAACCATCCACTACTAGGGAAAAGCTTATAGACAGGCGCTTACTAGTAGCGTGGGTTTATACCCCTCGCTGCTGCTACTTACTAGTAGCGCGATTTTTTACCCCTCGCTGCTACTAAGTTGATAGTAGTAGCGCGGGTTTTTAACCCTCGCTACTACTAAGCAGTCTCTACCGTGCCCCCCGGGACATGCCATAGTAGTAGCGAGGGGTATGAACCCGCGCTACTACTAAGTTGATAATAGTAGCGCGGGTTCATGCCCCTCACTACTACTAAGTACAAGGTAGGCGAAATCTCCATATCCTCGGTCGAATCTCTCCTCTCTTCCTCACTCCCTCCTCTCTCTATAGCCTCTCCCATTCCGCTTCTCCCTCCCACGCGTGATTCCCTTCCTCATCCACCACCACCGCCGCCCTCGCACCTCATGCCTCCCCCAAGTCCGGCGACCTCCACACCCACCGCAGCCCCCTCCCCCTCCTTCCTCCTCCTTCTCTGATGTTGGAAGGAGAGGCAAATCCAGCAGAGCGCCATCCATGGCGGCGGCCAGATCCGCCATGGACACAACCATAGGTGAGTTGTTCTTCCTACTCCTCTCTCTCTCTCTCTCTCTCTCTCTCTCTCTCTTCATCTTCCAGATCGAGCAGAGCGCCATCCATGGCGTCATCTAGGGTTTCGGCTCCAACTCCGGCGACCAGCGGTGAGTTGCTGCACCTACTCCTCTCTCTCTCTCTTCCTCTTCTAATCCTTGTCTCTCTTTTTTAGCAGCAGCAAAGGAGAGGTGTAGCACCATGGACGACTTCATCCCCTCTAGGATCAGCATCGACCATGGATGAAGAGGACGATGACGCCTAGCTAGCAGCAGCAGCCATGGTTGGAATTTATTTTTTAATTCCTAATTAGTTAGCAGTAGCGAGGGTACAGACCCACGCTACTAGTAGTTAGTAGTAGCGCGGGTGGTATCCATGCTACTACTAATGGACGCAGTAGTAGCGCGGGTGGCATCCGCGCTACTACTACCAGTTAGCTGTAGCGCCGTATCAGTAGCGTGGCCACCCGCGCTACTAATGTACCTAAAACCCGCGCTACTGCTAGGCTTTTCCCTAGTAGTGATCTTTGATTAACGAGCTAGTCTAGTAGAGGCATACTAGGGACACTATGTTTTGTCTATGTATTCACACATGTACTAAGTTTCTGGTTAATACAATTCGAGCATGAATAATAAACATTTATCATGATATAAGGAAATATAAATAACAACTTTATTATTGCCTCTAGGGCATATTTCCTTCAGTCTCCCACTTGCACTAGAGTCAATAATCTAGATTACAAAGTAATGATTCTAACACCAATGGAGTCTTGGCGCTGATCATGCTTGGCTCGTGGAAGAGGCTTAGTCAACGGGTCTGCCACATTCAGATCTGTATGTATTTTGCAAATCTCTATGTCTCCCTCTAACACTTGATGACGGGTGGAATTGAAGCGTCTCTTGATGTGCTTGGTTCTCTTGTGAAATCTAGATTCCTTTGCCAAGGCATTTGCACCAGTATTGTCACAAAAGATTTTCATTGGACCCGATGCACTAGGCATTGAACTCCTTCATCCAGAATCCTTCATTTGCTGCTTTGCTTCACACATAGATCCCGCCACGATGCTCTGTTTGGAACTGCACCAACTGAAAGCTGCACCATATTCAATAAAAATATGTATCCGGATTGCGATCTAGAGTCATCCGGGTTAGTGTCAAATCTTGCAATGACATAACCATTTACGACGAGCTCTTTCTCACCTCAATAAACGAGAAACATATCCTTAGTCCTTTTCAGGTATTTCAGGATGTTCTTGACCGCTGTCAAGTGCTCCACTCCGGGATTACTTTGGTACCTCCTAGCTATACTTACAGCAAGGCACACATCAGGTTTGGTACACAACATTGAATACATGATAGACCTATGGCTGAAGCATAGGGAATGACCTTCATTTTCTCTCTATTTTTTGCAGTGGTCGGGCATTGATTCTGACTCAATTTCACACCTTGTAACACAGGTAAGAATCCTTTCTTTGACTAATCCATTTTGAACTTCTTCAAAACTTTATAAAGGTATGTGCTTTGTGAAAGTCCAATTAAGTGTCTTGATCTATCTCTATAGATCTTGATGCCCAATATGTAAGCAACTTCACCGTAGTCTTTCATTGAAAAACTCTTAATCAAGCATCCTTTTATGCTATCCAGAAATTCTATATCATTTCCAATCAAAAATATGTCATCCACATATAATATTAGAAATGCTACCGAGCTCCCATTCACTTTCTTGTAAATACATGCTTCTCCAAAAGTCCGTATAAAACCATATGCTTTGATCACACTATCAAAGCGTTTATTCCAACTCTGAGAGGCTTGCACCAGTCCATAAATGGATCGCTGGAGCTTGCACACTTTGCTAGCACCCTTTGGATCGAAAAACCTTATGGTAACATCATATACAACTCTTCTTCCAGAAATCCATTCAGGAATGCAGTTTTGACATCCATCTGCCAAATTTCATAATCATAAAATGCGGCAATTGCTAACATGATTCAGACAGACTTAAGCATCGCTACGGGTGAGAAAGTCTCATCGTAGTCAACTCCTTGAACTTGTCGAAAACCTTTTGCAACAAGTCGAGCTTTGTAGACAGTAATATTTCCGTCAGTGTTAGTCTTCTTCTTGAAGATCCATTTATTTTCTATGGCTTGCCGATCATCGGGGAAGTCCACCAAAGTCCACACTTTGTTCTCATACATGGGTCCCATCTCAGATTTCATGGCTTCAAGCCATTTCGCGGAATCTGGGCTCATCATCGCTTCCTCATAGTTCGTAGGTTCATCAAGGTCTGGTAACATGACTTCCAGAATAGGATTACCGTACCACTCTGGTGCGTACCATACTCTGGGAGACCTACGAGGTTCGGTAGTAACTTGATCTGAAGTTTCATGATCATCATCATTAGCTTCATCACTAATTGGTGTAGGAATCACTGGAACTACTTTCCAATTTGGGAAAAGGTACAATTACCTCATCAAGTTCTACTTTCCTCCCACTCACTTCTTTCGAGAGAAACTCCTTCTCTAGAAAGGATCCATTCTTAGCAACGAATATCTTGCCTTCGGATCTGTGATAGAAGGTGTACCCAACAGTTTCCTTTGGGTATCCTATGAAGACGCACTTCTCCGATTTGGGATCGAGCTTATCAGGTTGAAGCTTTTTCACATAAGCATCGCAGCCCCAAACTTTAAGAAACGATAACTTTGGTTTCTTGCGAAACCACAATTCATATGGCGTCGTCTCAAAATATTTTGATGGTTCGCTATTTAAAGTGAATGCAGTCGTCTCTAAAGCATAATCCCAAATGATAGCAGTAAATCAGTAAGAGACATCATAGATCGCACCATATATAATAAAGTGCGGTTACGATGTTCGGACACACCATTATGCTGTGGTGTTCCAGGTGGCGTGAGTTGCGAAACTATTCCACATTGTTTCAAATGAAGACCAAACTCGTAGCTCAAATATTCACCTCCACGATCAGATCGTAGAAACTTTATTTTCTTGTTACGATGATTTTTGACTTCACTCTGAAATTCTTTGAACTTATCAAATGTTTCAGACTTATGTTTCATTAAGTTGATATACCCATATATGCTCAAATCATCTTTGAAGGTAAGAAAATAACGATACCCTCCACAAGCCTCAACACTCATTGGACCGCATATATCAGTATGTATTATTTCCAATAAGTCATTAGCTCGTTCCGTTGTTCCGGAGAACGGAGTTTTAGTCTTGTTGCCCATGAGGCATGGTTTGCAGGCACCAAGTGATTCATAATCAAGTGATTCCAAAAGCCCATCATCATGGAGTTTCTTCATGTGCTCTACACCAATATGACCTAAACGGCAGTGCCACAAATAAGTTGCTCTATCATTATCGACTTTGCATCTTTTGGCTTCAATATTATGAGCATGTGTATCTCTACGATCAAGATTTAATCAAAATAGACCACTCAACAAGGGTGCATGACCATAAAAGATATTACTCATATAAATAGAACAACCATTATTCTCTCATTTAAATGAATAACCATCTCGCATCAAACAAGATCCAGATATAATGTTCATGCTCAACACTACCACCAAATAACAAATTATTCAGGTCTAAAACTAATCTCGAAGGTAGATGTAGAGGTAGCGTGCCGATGGCGATCACATTGACCTTGGAACCATTCCCGACGCACATTGTCACCTCGTCCTTAGCCAATCTTTATTTAATCTATAACCTCTGTTTCAAGTTGCAAATATGAGCAACAAAACCAGTATCAAATACCTACACTACTGGAATCAGCTACTTTGCCATCTGCCAGCTCTTTGCCGTCAGCTAGCAGACGGCAAAGAAGCTCTTTGCCATCAGCTACCCGAAAGCAGACGGCAAAGAACTGGCTGATGGCAAAGAAAGCCTTTGCCATCAGCCTGTTCTTTGCCGTCCGCTAGCTGACGGCAAAGAATCTTTGCCGTCCACTAGCAGACGGCAAAGAGGAAGGAGGGCCCCACTGAGGAGCTGTTTAAAAAATACTTAACGTCCCCCCTCTTTGCCGTCCGCCGCAGATGGCAAATATGAACAAAAGCGGACGGCAAAGGCTACCCTAACTAACCTAACTAACGGCCGAGCCCCCTCCCCCGCCAGTTACTCTTATCTCTCCCTCGACCTCCTCCGCCCCCGCCCCCGC